>NW_007930853.1:580854-636890 GCF_000280675.1 Beauveria bassiana ARSEF 2860
CCGAGTGGAAGTGCGTGGAGGCGTGTCAGTCTCTTTATCCCCTGTACTAAACAGGGTGACATGTTGCATGCAACCAAAAGCTTGTGGCCCCCACAAGCCGCCACCATGGATTGGTGGGAAACATTGACCTCGAAGTCATTGAAACCCTCACAGCCGTGTCGTCGCTCGCGGCTAGGATGGCCTCGTCTCTGAGCAGGCTTGGGAGAGAGAGCTGTCGATGATTGCTGAGTAAAATAGCTGTACGCGAAGCTACTTGTCCAAGGTGTCCGAGGGAGTAGGCGGATTGATAAGGGACTGTGCCATTCTTTTCTCATTCAGAAAGAGAATCTATTGCAAAAGTTGGTGATGGCTTCGAGGACGGTGTTCTCAACTTGCCAGCTTGACTAGCTGAGCCAGCGTTATTAGTTTGCCGACTTATTTACTTGGCAGTATGACGGGGCACGACTCGTAGCTTTTTTTTCTGGTTGCAGATTTCTTACGGTTTCCGCTTTCAAGAGGTCCTGAACTACCTGGCACTCCTGGCTACCACCGGACACCAGCCACTATTTATGCATCTATGCATCCATCAAACAATTGTGAACTGCATGTCGCACGAATGCAATCTTTTGGCGTGTGCTGGAAGAGCGCAGCACGCCCCCCCCCCCCCTTCCAAAGACATACAGCGGCTGCACGCTACCAGTTTTTGGCGTCGCCTTTCTCTGCAGAGGGCACATCACCCATGCCAGACGCACCACAAAAACAGAGACAACCACTACCCTTCCCCCGGAGGCTCCCAAAGTGGGCTGCCGGCGCCCTGTACTAAAAAAGATGACGAACTGCGGGAGAAGAAATATTTAGACCATCCTCAAAACAAGGCCCGCTTCGCTAACTAATAAGCCCACCTATGGCGGCGTTAGTTTGTGCTTGGGACAAGGCAGGCTGGGAAGACAGCCACATGCTGTGCCATCACCGCTGATTACCAACAGTACTTCACACAAATAGATCAGCATGTGGGGGACAAAAAAAATTGCCGCTTTTGCTAGAGCCCAAATCCCACTAATTTTAGCAGAGGAAGGAGATTACTCAGAGTTCAAGAAAGGAAAAGTAAATAATTAAGTTAAAAGATACTTAAATTATAACCTAAGAATTCTATATATTTACTATGAAGATCTTATAATAAATATATAAAATTACTTAATTAACTAAATATTATTCTAAAATAAATATCTTATTATTATTATCTTAATCTTTACTTTTTATTTAATTATTTAATAATTTATTTAGATTTCTACTTTAAATAAAAAGATATATATATTTATAGTTATTAGAAAGTAAATATTAATATTAGTATTTTTATATAGTATATATAATATTACTTCTTACTATTCTCCTTAATAAGAAGACAGGTAGCTAGGTGGCATGTACAAAGCGACAGTTTTTGTCCACCCCTTAGTCAGTTACTACGTATTTTAACGCCTTAAAGGTTACTAGTCGTGCCACAGCCAGGCGTGCCAGGCCAAAGGTGTGCTTGCGGCTTTTGGGGTGCCACCCACACCAAAGCCTCCACAAATAGCCCGCGAACCCCCAACCATCATAATTCCCTATCACACCCCCCAGGAGCCCTATCACCACCTTTTTTCCCTCACGCTGTCTTTCCTCTGCCGCCTGCCGCCAGACGCTAAAAAGAAAACAAGAGCTCCCCCACCCCCCCCCCCCCCCCCCCCAAGCACCACCTACCTGCCTGCACCACACCAGCGCCAACAGGGGGCCCCACTCTCGCTGTCCCATCATCCCCATCCCCAGTGCCAGCCTGCGCTGAGCCACCAGCACCTCCCAGAGCGTCTTGCGTTTGGGGCTCCATCTTCCTTTTCTTCTCCTCTTACTCTCCTCTTACTCTCCTCTTGGTTTTTTTTTAAGCTCCCCTCCTGCACCTCACCACCTCTACCATTCATCCATTCACCATCGTCATCAGACCAGTTTCATTAACGGCATAGGCGCAACGGTGCTCTTCGATCGTGTCTCTCATCCGTCACGATAGCGCCGTGTCCTTTGCCTATCTCCGCCTTGAATTTCTGCCTCCCGCGCCATACATTGCTTCCTCGTTGCGCCGGCCACCTCTGCGACAGCCAACTCTGCATCAATTTCTCGACGCCGTAAAGCTTTTGCGTCTGGTCCTCTGCACGATCGCACGCTGATTTTACGCCATCGGTCGCTCCGCTTGACTCGTTCGGCGTGCTCGACAATCAATTTTTCCCTTGATACCCTCCGCGTGGCGACGGAACTTTTACGACAGCCACGTACACCTGCTGCTCATCGACGGTCCGGTCGGCTCGACAGAACTGCTTTTTCAATTAGCTCAAAGCTCATCCTGCTACAATGTATTCCCACCGCGGCATGGGGGCCGTTCCCCCCAGCGGCTCATCTCGTCTCAACGAGCTTCTCGATCAGATTCGTGCTGAATTTGATACCCAAATGCGCCAGAGTGAAGGCTTTGAGCATCAGAGTATGTACTCGGCTGGTCACAGCCGCCATGGTCTGCTTATTCCGAAAACCCCCCTACTAACATTGTGCGTGTTTGGAATTAGTCTCTGCTCAGGTTAGCGAAATGCAGCTCGTTCGAGAAAAGGTCTACGGCATGGAGCAGACGCACATGACTCTGAAGCAAAAGTACGTCCGGGTCGCTTTGTGGTTTCAATAGAAGCTCTACTTCCATCTTCAGTCCTTTTCGCTAACCAATTCGCTCCAGGTATGAGGAAGAAATCGCCATGCTCCGTCACCAACTCGAGGCTGCTCGTAAGGGCGGCCCTGCTCCTGGTATGCCCGGTCCTCCCCAGCACGCCGGCCCTTCTCAACCACCCTCTATCACTCCCAACAACGGTCTCTTCAGCGGTATCATGGCCGGTGGTAACCAGCAAGGTCTAGCTCCTCCTCAGCAGCATGGGCCTCCTCAGGAACAGATGGGCCCTCAGCACCAGATGGGTCAAGGGCCTCCTGGTCTTCCCGGCCCTCCTCACCCTAACGCGCAGCCTCCCTACCAGCAGGGTTATCCTCAAGGCCCTCCGGCCCCAAACGGCATTGGTCCTCAGCCCCCTCAGGCCACCGCTTCCCCAGGTCCTAGGGGAGGTCGTGGCGTTGGCCGACCTCCCAACGCTGTTGGCCCTGCCACCCCGCAGATCAACACCCCGGCACCGTATCCTGCTAATGCTTCGCCGCAAGTCAGCCACCCTACGCCCGACCACCGTCTCGGTCCGCGCCCTCCTCCCGTGGGAAACTCCCTTGGTGACCTCGAGGTCGACACTGTTGCTCCTCACAACAAAAAGACTGGTAACGACTGGTACGCCATCTTCAACCCTCAGGTTCAGCGCGTTCTCGACGTCGACTTGGTCCATTCTCTCACCCATGAGAGTGTCGTTTGCTGTGTGAGATTCAGCCACGATGGCAAGTACGTTGCCACTGGCTGCAATCGCTCTGCGCAGATCTTCGATGTGCAGACTGGTGAGAAGATTCTCACCCTGGAGGATCATGGTGCCCAGGACATGACTGCCGATCTCTACATTCGTAGCGTCTGCTTTAGTCCCGATGGCCGTTATCTTGCTACCGGTGCAGAGGATAAACTGATTCGAGTAAGTCGTCGCACTGCAATTGGGTCGTGGATCAGACATGCTAACCATCAACCAGGTCTGGGATATTCAATCTCGCTCTATTCGCAACCACTTCTCGGGCCACGAGCAAGACATTTACTCGCTCGACTTTGCCCGCGACGGCCGCACCATCGCATCTGGCTCTGGCGATCGCACTGTTCGACTCTGGGATATTGAGTCTGGCACCAACACTCTGACCCTCACTATTGAGGATGGCGTCACGACTGTTGCCATTTCTCCCGACACCCAGTATGTTGCCGCTGGCTCGCTCGACAAGAGCGTCCGCGTCTGGGATATTCACTCCGGCTTTCTGGTGGAGCGCCTTGAGGGTCCCGATGGACATAAGGATTCCGTCTACTCCGTGGCCTTTTCCCCTAACGGCAAGGACCTCGTGTCTGGCTCCTTGGACCGCACCATCAAGATGTGGGAGCTCACCGGTCCTCGTGGCGGCCCCAATTCCCAGCCCAAGGGAGGCAAGTGCGTCAAGACCTTTGAGGGCCACCGCGACTTCGTCCTCTCCGTGGCCCTCACACCCGACGCCAATTGGGTGCTCTCGGGTTCCAAAGACCGCGGCGTGCAGTTCTGGGATCCCCGCACGGGCACGACACAGCTCATGCTCCAGGGCCACAAGAATTCGGTCATCTCTGTGGCGCCCAGTCCCCAGGGTGGCTACTTTGCCACTGGTTCTGGCGATATGAAGGCTCGCATTTGGTCGTACCGTCCTTATTAATGACGGTACATGCTTTCCGCAACGGGCAGTCTTATGGCGTCGTGATATCCCCCAACCGTTTTTTGGCTGTGTGGGATTTGGAACCTCTTTTTTTAGTCATTGGCTTTTGTTGTTTCATCTCGTGTGTCATATCCAGCTTTTATCACCAAAAATTAGTTAAGCTTGGCCATGGCCCGACTCACGTTTGTGGTTTTCTTTGGCTAGCAAATTTCTGCAATGGTTGAAATTCGGGAGTAAAACGAGAAAACTTGGGGTAAGGAGAAAAAGGTACGATTCTACATGTGCGTGTGTAAATTTTTTGTTCTGGAGGAGCTGGTGGAAGGGGAACAGGAAGCAGTTCAGGCGCCTGGAAAAGGACAACGATAGCCTCGTTGTATGTATGCTGAAACCGAATGCCCCTGGGAGTTATCCTGACGGCGACTTGGTACGGCAAATTTCTTACTACTTGTTTGTCTTGATAATGAATGATATGTTTGTCTTGATAATGAATGATATTATAGTATAAGAGTAATTGTGCTCTGAATGTTGTCTGAATCGGTCATGAAACAGTCGTAAAGTATCTATTGATTGTTGCGTCATGTAGGCTGGATATACTGTATAGTACACGAACCGGCACAGGGGGAAAGCCGCCGTGTCTATTATTGCATCATCACAACGATCCGAATAGATTTGACAGCTCATCGCCTTTGCCCTTCTTCTTCTTCGCTTTCTTCTTGTTCGGTCTATCGTCTGATTGCTTTATGCTGGGCACGACGGGGTTCCTGTGCTTGTCCTTTGCTGCTGCATCCTCGTTGGGAGGTGGCTTGAACGGCTTGGATGATTTGGACACGACGCCAGTAATGCGGTCTCTCGAGACGGCCACGCCTCTGTCTATGTTGGAATCGTGGCCTAATTGGGACTGTTTATGTTTGGACTTCGAGTCTGTCGGGTGCGTGTCCGGCAATGGGGAGCTCGCGGCCGAGGGACGAAGAGCGGGCTCTTGCGGCGGCGGCGATATAGAAGTGAGGGTGGAGTTGACGCTCGCGAGGGCACTCATGAGCAAAAGTCCCAGGGTGGCATGTTGGTTATCGGCGATGAGTTGAGAAAAGCAGCTATCGAATTGCAAAATCAGTCAAAGCTTGAGGTGTCACATTACTGCCCGGACAGTCCAATTGACAGGGCAGGAGCAGAGAGGCAGCAAGGGTCGTACTCACAGGTACGCTTTGGGGACAGTGTGGTCACGGAGAAGAGTGACGCGAGCGAGGAGCTGCTTCTTGGCAGTCTTGGACTTGGTCTTAGCGGCGGTGCTCTTATTGCTGCTGTCGGTTTGCAGCCGACTCAGCGCCTGGTGCCGGCGCAGGTCCGCCGCAAGAGAGCGCGCGCCGCGACGGAGCAATGTAAAGGCAGACCACCAGTGTGAGGCGCTGTGCTGGTTGCGATGGCGGTGGTTGAAGGCATCGAGGATGGGCAGCAAGGTCGCGAGCTTGGTAGTGAGGGCGGCGTCGGCTGCGACTAAGAAGACGGAGTGGTCCATGGCCAGTTGCAAGGGTTTTTACTTCGGCGAAAAGGGTGAGAAGGGCGCGATTCGGCAGGGCATTTCCGGAACTCGTGCCAGGGACCAGAGCCGGGAGGGGCAAAAGAGTCGTCGGGCGACAGCCGGAGCAAGGTCGCGGTGGGATGGTAAGAAAATGGTCCTGGAAGGGACTGATCGTAGGTTTGTGGTGGAGGCACTTGATGGCGGCGGGGCGTCGATTATTTATTCAGTTCTCCTGTGAAGTGTAATATTACGCCCAGCCAGCCCAGCCAGAACTGGGTCGGTAGGCGGCCAAATTGCTCGGCTACTGAGTTAGAGGCTTGCGTGGCATTGACGCAGAATAAGACGCAAGAGAAAAGCCGATCAACCATGTTGGTTGCCCTATGCTGGCGTTGGCACTGGCATCTGACAGGTTTACGTCCGGCCGCGGCCGAAATTGCGGGGTGCAGGATAAGACGCATCCATCACAAGTGCTCGCAACTATATATCTCCGCCTTTGCAGTTCAGATCGTCACTCAGCGGGGAATCCAGCGGGCAAATTCGAGCGTGCTGGAACGAACTGAGCTTGGGTCGAATCCCGAGACGGTCCGCAAGGGTGAGGGTTCCTGGCTCTGACATGCTACGGCGAGTAATGGAGCGATGCCTGGCCTGGCGGGCAAGGGTTTATGGTGTCGTTTTTAAGTTTGAGCCCAGTTTTGTTAGATTTTTGCTAACTAGATAATTTGACTGCCACCGTGCTGCATAGTGGACATGCAAGGACGGCATTACGTGTTGTCGTGGCTTGATTTATTCAATCCCCATCGCGAAAAACGGCATTCGCTGGCTTGCACTATTCTTGTGCTGTTTCAGTTGAAGCGGCCACTTCTACATGGGTATTCGTCGCTTCGTGGGAGTGAATCAAAGCAACGCCAGCTGGTCGTCATCTATTTTGCATGTGGGACGGGTGGCGGTCCGAGGGCCGGATTGGCTGGCTCTCCTTTGCAGAGGCGGTTTTCCATAACTACCAGCACATAACTACTTTACTTTTCGCCTGAGCAACTTGCTCAACCAACCAATTCCAGGTCAACTTCGTCTCGCCGCAGTTCTCTTTGCCTGATTCCAATGCAAGGTCGGCGCCTGTTCATCTCCTATCGATGACGCAGCATTCATTCTCGAGAGGGGAAAGCAATTGAGTCAGTCTCAGCTCCGTCTATATTATTCATGATATTATTTGACCTGGTTTCCCCGCTGCACGCGAGGTCGATCCAAGCAGGCCCCGTCTTAATAAAACGGCCTGGCCCCCCCTATAGCATCACCCAGCAATCCTCCTCTTGTACGGACCTGGCTCTGACGAGCAATCAATCGCGTAGCCCACGCTCATGAGACCCTCACCAGGATCTACATTGTCCTACCCCTCAGTCTCCTCCCGCCCCTCCCGGGTCCAGGACAGGACCGGACAGGGCTGGCTGGGATCTCGTCAGCCTCGCTCCAACCCCAGCACACGACCGAGTCCAGCAACAAACGAGCATACTCGCTTCACCAAATGCCGCGCTGCCTCCTCTGGCCCCTGGTAGTAGCACTAAACCGCTCTATTGGTGAATCATGACACACGTCAAAGCTGGTCAGCGCCGCCGGGCCAAGGCCCCCAAGGTTCGGACCGGCTGCCGAACATGCAAGTAAGTGCCTTCTACCACACCTCTCCCAGCAGGTATGACTCGCTCGCTACTCATATCATGGCGTCGGCAATACTCGTTTCGAAACCCTCTTGATTTTGTGTGTCTTGTCTACCAATATCGGTACCTGCCGCGCGAGCCGAAGCTATAACTGCCCAATATCACACATTGCGACATGGAGAAACTATGCTGACCATGCATTGCTTTTGATCATTTTACAGAGGTGTGCACTCAGCTTTTCTTGTACAAGCACGTTGTCTTTCCAGGGCTAACTTGTATCAGCCCGCCGCGTGAAATGCGATGAAGCTCAACCCTCTTGCAGAAGATGTTAGATGTTCCTCTCGATAAATTGTCCATGCATGCGCCATGCATTGCTGCGAGATACTGTTTCTAACCACAGTCACTATACAGGTATCACTACTGGCCGCAAATGCGACGGCTACGAGCCTCTGCCCGAGACCAAACCCATACGATTCGTCACATTGATGCACGTTACGTATCCTCCAAATGAGTTGCGCTCGTTTCAATACTTTCAGGAAAAGACATTGTCGCAGCTCTTCACTTTCATTCAAGAAGATATATGGACATCACATATAGTTCAAACGGCAAACATGGATCAAGGCATATGGCATTCGGTCGTTGCGTTGTCGTCCTTTCATGAGAATTTTGTACGCCATGGCTACTCCGGCCCGGAAAACCACGACCGCTTCGCTCTGAAACAATACAACATGTCCATTCAAAGTATACTGGGCTCAGAGCGAAACTCGAGCAATGCCCATGTGCATTTGATCTCGTGCATTCTCTTCATCTGCATCGAGGTATGTATCACCTCTAATTAGGCTTAAATCGCAAATTATACTGACATGCTTTTCCACGCCACAGGTTCTTCGTGGCAGAGTATTGACTGTCCTGCAGCTGCTAGTCACAGGATATGCAATCTTGAAAGAAGAACGCGTGCGATCCTGTTGTGCCTATACCGAATCACACGGACCATCAGGTCGTGATCGAGGCGCACTTTTTGCCGAGGCTGATGTCTTTCTCAGTCGCGTTGCGACGCAAGCATTCATGGTACGTGCATCTTACAAGAATATTCAGATTTCATTGGGAAATGTCTGACTCGGGGCTTTACGCTGCAGCTAGTCAAAGGTGTAGATCCCAACCTTGCCACCGTGGTGGCGGAAATCTTAGATTTCGAGCAGTTTGCCTGGAAGGAGAAGCCAGTCTTCCACACACTCAACCAGGTCCAGCACGCGCTTAGCACCCTCCGACTGGAGCTTGAGACATATAATCAATGCGGCGTGGGTATGGTTCCTGTCAAGCTTCGATGGTGGCGTTCCGCTTTTGAACAATTCAAGAAGGAGTACGCGGAGCAACTCACGTCCTGTGAGGGCAGGAGAGGTCTTGCATTGTTGGAACTTCAGGGACTTTACGTAGGCGTGGAAACCGTCGTCTTCGACGGCCCTCCAGGCGCAGCGGAGGATCCGCTGCGTTGGGATGCGCATACAGACGCGTTTCGAGAAATGATTCAGCACGCCGAGGCGGCGACGCAGGTTGACCAGGACGACGCTATGGCTAGCACGCGCAAGGGTCCGCAGTTCCACATGCATATCGGTGTGGTGCCGTTGCTCTACGGCATCATCCACAAGTGTCGCGATCCAAGTATCCGCAGGCGCGCGATTATGCTCATGTCCAGATCGCAGCGCTTGGAGGGGGTGTGGGACAGCAAAGTGATGCTCGGAGTCGCTCTGCGGGCCATGGCCGTTGAGGAACAGGGCAGGACGCTGGCATCGTCGGCGGAGATTCCGGCCGCGTCCCGCGTCCGGCGTATTGCCGTGCTTCCCGTGCGTCAAGGGGATTATAACCAGGCAAACCCCAAGTCCTACATGGTCGGCTACGAGATTGACGACAAGTGGGCCTGGGAAAACGCTGACAGCATTCTGGGCCCGAGGTCGTCCGAGTCATAATCGAGGAGCACCATTCAATGTTTAATATTATCTATGGTTTTGGTGAGATTTGGACGGAGTTCTAGGATATGCCTCTTAGTTAATGTTTTTTGTTATTGTATAGCTGGCGCAGCGGGTCGGAGGAGAAGGAGCTGGTCGCATACTCATATATATCCTCATGATGTCCTCGGATCCTATATTGTTCTCGCTCTTAGCTGCAGGTGCGCCACTACTTCGCAAATGCGGGGAATTGAGCACACAACCCAACAGCCAACAGGGGGTTGATTTACCATGTGCTTTGATGATTTTCCTTTTCCGCTCTATAATTCGAGCGATGTCAGACGTCAAACTACTAGCTAGTTGACGTGTGGTAGGGGACTGATTAGCGTCCTCTAACCCAGGCGACAAATACAGCCTTGACGGATAGTGCCGGCCTGAGATGGATTAATCGTATGCCGTGTTGCGGCTTCGGCCACAAGGTCCGTCTCGTCAGAGGCAATCGACTGTCGATCAGGGGCTTGACGAGTGCTTAGCACGAATAGATGAGGCTGGCCATCTCTCGGACTTCCTACCAAAGGCTCCATCCGTAGTCTGCTAGTTCGATCCGTTGGCAATACAGTGCTGGTGGGAAAAATCGGAGAAGCCGTGCGCGTGGTGGAGGGACGTCCAAACTTCTCAATTTAGCGTTCTGACTTGGACTAGCTGCGCTCGACAAGCTAAATCAGAAGAAAAGGTAGGACTGGTTAGTAATTTATTATTTGGGATGTGCAGTAACTAATAAGCTATCAAGTTGTACGATGCAAGAGGTAGGCAGCTACGTACTGATATATCGTCACATGCTCTTTTTGCTGTTGTCTTTCCCTCTAGCGAGCGCGAGGGCAATTAAGCCTGTCCGTGCACGTCTTATCTACGTGTCTGTTGAAATGGAGTCTGCGAAATTCGCACCATTATGCCGCAAGCCAGTACCATGTGCAAGAGGACTGTGCGCATCAGCAATGGCTCTCTCATTTTGGCTTATATGTCTATCATTGACGATCAGAGTACAGGAGACTCCGCTTACAGGGCCCAAGCATTCTCACGTTCTTCCTCCCGCTCGGATGTGCCTGGGACCACAGGCTTGTTCACCGGATCTAGAGGAGATGGGCTCGTCAATTGTTCCGGCCACGGCCCTCGGGAGCGGGAATGGCTAAAAGTTGACCAGGGCCCAGGGTATTCGCAGGCTTGTGTAGGATGGTTTTGGAGACATTCGCAGATTTCAATCTTTCTCTGCATCCTTGTCTGTCTTCTTTTGCCTGTGTTTCTCTTCTGCAGTGGAAAGAGGTTGGGCACTCCTTCACAATGCGGCCTAACACCCGATTTCAGACCTTTTGCACGCTGATATTAGCGCTGCTCTTTGTTAATGCTGCTACTGCCCTCCGCGCTATCAACATCAGGGACGGCGGCGATGCTCGTGTCGGTAATGCTACGTTGAAGGGCAATTCCACTTCCGACGGAGGCTCTGGTCAACAGAGCTACAAAGAACAGGCGGGCGAAAACAAGTACCTTCTCGGCGTTGGCAAGGCAGACATTACAGGTCCTGTTGCCGAAGTCGCACTCACAGGCTATGCCAATCTACAACAAATTGGATCCGGGCTCCGGCAGAGACTCTTTGCGCGTGCTTTCATCATTGGCGACACCGAGGACCCCAGCGCCAGGATCATCTATGTCGTCCTCGACGCGCTTGTCGGCGACACAAGTGTCCGATTCGGTGTCCTCGACGCTCTATCCAAACTTGGCGACGACTACAAGATGTATGGCCAGCAGAATGTCGCCCTCGCCGCTGTTCACAGCCACTCTGCGCCCGGTGGCTGGAACAATTATCTGACACCTCAGATTCCTGGCCTTGGGTTCAACGACCAGAGCTACGATACACTCGTGGATGGAACTGTTGAAGCCATCAAGCTCGCTCACCAGAGCCTGACGGAGGGGACTTTAGACGTCGGAACCACGGACATCAAGGATGCCTCCATCAACCGCTCTCTGTGGGCCTACCTCAATAATCCCCGTGAAGAACGTGCCCGATATGCCGACTCGACCGACAAGACCATGACGCTTCTACGCTTCAAACGCTCCGAGGACGACAAAATTGTGGGCGTCCTCAATTGGTTCCCGACCCACGGCACCTCCCTGTACCGCAACAATACTCACGTTGCGGGTGACAACAAGGCTCTCGCGGCCTGGATGGTCGAGCAGGATGCCAAGTCGAGCAGTCAGTACGCCGATAACTTTATCGCGGGCTTCAGCCAGGCGAACCTGGGCGATGCTTCGCCCAACGTGGAGGGCGCTTGGTGCGAAGATGGCTCGCAAGCCCAATGCCACCTCGAGGATGCCACTTGCAAGGACGGCACTGTTCTCAAGTGCCAAGGCCGCGGTCCCTACGCCGGCCTCCCCGACTTTGGTGCCAAGAGTTGTCACGAGATTGCCACCCGCCAGTTCAACGGTGTGCAGAGAATCATGAAGTCCAATGACTGGACGTCGATCCATGGCCCGGTCAAGTCATTCCATCTTTTCCAGGACATGGCCGACTTCGAGTTCAAACTCCCCAGCGGCGACAAGGCCAAGACGTGCGCTGCGGCGCTAGGCTACTCGTTCGCAGCAGGCACCACCGATGGCCGCGGCGAGTTTGACTTTATCCAAGGAAACGCTGGGCGACCGCATAACCCGTGGTGGGACTTTGTCCAGAACATCGCCAAGAAGCCGTCCCAGGTTCAGGTGGAATGCCACAAACCCAAGCCCATATTCCTGTCTGCGGGCGAGATCTCCTGGCCCTATGCCTGGGAGCCCAACATTGTGGACGTTCAAATGTTTCGCGTCGGGCAAATCTTTGTCATTTTGAGCCCTAGCGAAGTCACGACGATGAGCGGGCGCCGCTGGAAGGAGGCCGTGGCCAAGCAGGCGGCGACACACGTTGCGGATCCCATCGTGGTTCTCGGCAGCCCCGTTAACGTATATGCCCACTACGTAACCACGTCAGAGGAGTACGAAATGCAGCGTTACGAGGGCGCGGCCACCCTGTATGGTCGCCACGAGCTGGACGCCTATATCAGTCTCAGCACCAGCAACATGCGCTACCTCGAGGCCAACGCGACCGGCAAGCCAGCCGCCGGTCCCACGCCGCCCAACAACGTGCAGCGAGCCCTACGGCTGCTCCCTTCCTCCCTGTACGACACGACGCCCTTTGGCCGCGCGTATGGCGACGAGGTGGCGAGACCGCGGCCGGCGTACACGCGCGGTGAGGTCGTCAAGGTGACGTTTCAGGGCGCCAACCCGCGCAACAACCTTCGCCTCGGGGGTACGTACGCCGCCGTAGAGCAGAAGGGCGACGATGGCACGTGGACGCAGGTCCGCGACGACTCGGACTGGTTTCTGCTGTTTACGTGGCGCAAGACGAGCACGTTCATCGGCCGGTCAGAGGTTGACATTGAATGGGACACGGCGGGCAATGCCGCGCCGGGGACGTACCGTTTCAGGTACTATGGTGATGCCAAAAATTATGGCGCGGGCGCAAAGGGTTTCACGGGCACGAGCAGCCCGTTCTCCCTTAGTTAGGCGACTAGGTGATGTCGTGGATAATAGAGTAAACTGGCTCTTCTTCTGGTATAAATCATGATTAATACCCTGTTCAACAGGTATAAATTTTATACTCTGTACTTTCCAGGTATTAATGTCTGACTATATCCCCCTCTTTTGCATTATTTAGCCCAATATTGCATCATGCATGATTCTTTGTAGGCTTTCCTTCCTCTCGCACAGTGACGGTAATAGTTGTGACCAGGTTCATGGGGGGTTGCAATGTAAATGCTCACATGAGTATGTAATGCGCATTGGTACAGCAATAGCTATTACTGATAGACATTGAGAAGTTAACTACCTGTCCTCTCTTTGACTTTGGGGGGACCTTTGTCGAGGCAAGTAGCAAAGTTACTGGGCTACAGCATACTCAATGACATTGTTGTCAATGGATGCATGAACCTCAACTAGCTACTCTGCTTGTCTAAGCAGAATCATATACAAGAAAGCAGAGTGACATATCTTTAGACTTCTTTATTAGAGGTCAATTGTCACTACTCCTGTGACAGCCCTGGCATGTAGCCTACTACACGCCTACCCTGTAGTTTTCATTGAGTGTTATTTTTCGTACGTTCTGCAATATCTTTGTCTCACACCACACACCCGCGATACCAGTAAGCTTCGGTAAGCTTTGTTTGAACGGGCAAATCAGTGGACTTTTTTTCATGTGTTTTCGCGGGAGAGCCGCTTTGTGGTAGGCGCTAACATGCTGCCATCGCGCATCAAGTTAGTGGCTGCTCGGAGTGCTTAATTGAAAGGGTTATAGTACCTAGGTGGGTAGGTATGTACTGGGACGCGCCGCACAAGTCGTACCATGCTGGTCCTTTGCCCCTCGAGCTTTTGTCTCTACTGATGCTTCTACCCGCGCCTCGAGCAAGAACAAAAGGAATTGTGTGAAAAATTCTCACGCTGATAACCGTGTCGATGCCTACCTGGTGACGTACGAGCAGACACCCACCCCCAACCTCCTCCTACCCCCCCCCGCCTAAGTTAGAGTCTGCCCACTGATCGGGAGCGGGTTCATCACAGCCGCCGTGACAAATCTCCACAGACACGACGCAGCCGGCCCTTTGACAAGTCCAGCAATGGCACCGCGGCTGCAAGACTGCAATTCTGTGACATGGGGCGAGCATGACGGGCGTGCCTCGTCGTCCGGGAACCTCAACACGGGCAACCTGGCCGAGGAGGCAGTGATTGATGATGATGACGAGGTACAGTGCGGCGATTTGAGCGACGAAGAGTCGGGTCGTTTGGTTGCCCGAGGCGAAAGAAGGAGGTACGTCTATTTCCGCGCTGAAGGGCTGACGACCATCTTGTGTGTGTGTTGGAGTGAATTACTGACTGCTCACGCGCATATAGATCATCTGTCGGAAACCGCCTCTCGGCCATGGCTGATGTCGGCGGCGTCAACAGTTTTCGGTCCTTTGCGCGCAGCTGGCAGCGCGCCGCCGAATTTGCCGAAGTGATCCCCCGACGGCCAAGCATCGTCTACAATGACGCCGCCGAGTGGCGGGACGGCGCGAGTGAGGAGGAGATATACTATGCCCGCAGCCCCGTCGAGGCAACGCCTATCGTCCGCTCGGGGTTGCTCTCTCAGCATCTTGAAGGGTCAGCAACGCCCACAGAATCGATACCCTGTGCTGGTCACGGGCTGGACGGCGATGACGGGGCCGCGCAGGAGGACTTTCGCGCCCGCGAGGGCAAACTTCTGGACGTCGAGACGGCGGCCGGCGCGCTTCCATCCGACTCATCCTCCAGTCGGTCAAGCATCTTTGCCGCGCCGCACCTCTCGTCGCCGTCCATCATCGGAAGCTACGGCTCACAGTACGGCACCATGATCTCGGGCAACCTGCGGCCGCGTGCCTCCATCGCCCACCACGGCCGGCGGCGGCGGTCGAGCGGCGGCGGCGGCGGCGGCGGCTCGCTCGTCCACGACGACCCGGCCTTTGGCGAGGAGAACCCGATCCTGGTCAAGGAGGTCAAGCAGGGCAATAAGGTGGTGCTTACCGTCGACGGGCAGAGCACGCTGCCGCAGTCCACCTTCAACGCCATCAACGCCATTATCGGCGTCGGCATGCTGAGCCTGCCGCTGGCGTTCCGCATGAGCGGCTGGGTGCTGGGCCTCGGCATCCTCACCCTCACGGCGGCGGTGACGGCCCACACGGCCAACCTTCTGGCGCGATGCATGCGCCGCGATGTCACCCTCATCACCTACTCGGACCTGGCGTACGTGTCGTTTGGCACCCGCGCGCGCGTCGTCGTGTCGGCGCTCTTCACGCTCGAGCTGCTGGCCGCCTGTGTCGCGCTCGTCATCCTCTTTGCCGACTCGCTGGACTTGCTGTTCCCCGAGGTTGGCGACACCACGACGTGGAAGTGCGTCTGCGCCGCACTGGTTTTTTTCTTGAACATGCTGCCGCTGCGGTGGCTGAGCTACACCAGCGTCGTGGGCATCTTTTCTACGTTTTGCAGTACGTGGGACACAGGGGGGGGAGCTAGTTTGGTGTGCGGCTGTGGCTAACGAGAAATGCTTAGTTGTTTGCATTGTCATCACTGATGGGCTGATTAAGAAGGAAAGCCCAGGTTCGCTATGGGAGCCTGCCGACACTCACCTCTGGCCATCGAACTGGCTGGCTTTGCCTTTGGCGTATGGCTTGATGGCCAGTCCTTGGGGCGCGCATTCCGTGTTTCCCTCGGTAAGCATTGCCAGCGCGGCTCGGGTTACTCTCACAGCTTACCGACAATGAAAAACGTGGTTTTAGATTTATCGAGATATGCGGCATCCCCATAAATGGGGCAAGGCTGTCAGGGTCACCTTTTCGTTCTCCGTACGCCATCCCCAACACTTGAACTTCGTCGTCCTTTTCCACTGACGCAGCTAACTCGCAGTACGTATTGGATACCTGTCTCGCCATCATTGGCATTCTCATGTTTGGAGACGGCATCCGCGAGGCTATTACCTCCAACATCCTTCGCACCGACGGCTTTCCGCCGGCTCTCACCCTCTTCATGTGCGTGTGCGTTGCCGTCATCCCACTCACTAAGATCCCGCTTAGCTCGCGGCCGCTCATCACCACAGCCGACGTCCTCTTCGGTCTTCATTTCGAGGCGCAGCAGCATACCGAAAGCGGCAATGGCGAGATCGGCCGCCCCTGGGTGCGAAGTGTACAGCGTGCCAGCGTGCGCGTCGGCGTCGTTGTCCTTCTCCTCGTCATCTCCATCGTCTTTCCCGCTTTCGACTCGGTCTGTGCGTTTCTCGGCGCCGCTCTTTGCACACTCATCTCCGTCATTTTGCCGATTGCATTCTATCTGAAGCTTTTCTGGAATAATATATCACGGATGGAGCGCATCGTCTCCTGGGCCATCATTGTTTTGTTCGCTGTCCTGGGCTTGATGGGCACGGCTTGCACGTTTTTGCCCAAGAGTGTAGTTGACGCCTAGATGCAATGCGTTCTCATGGGTAATTGATATAATACAACTATTTCTCGTAACACGTTTCTTCCTATTTTGGTCTGAGAAGTCTCACCAAACTGTGATGCGAGGAACGTGAGATATGTGTCGCCTAGCTGTCGATTGGCGTTACTGTAGTGTCACCGCCACCACATGTCGTGAAACTTACTGTGCAACGTGCCTAGTTGGACCCTTCTCCAGTGAAGAGGGTTCCTTTTCAGGTCAATCATAATCTATGCGACCATTCCAACATCGGTTTGAAGCATTGCAAATCTGGCAAGTGAACCATGTGTGTGAGTGGGTAACCTCTGGTATTTCCTATTTATGATGGCTATCTAATACACAGAAAGCGGGTCAAAATGCGACTCAACCTCTCACGTTCATATGCGAAGCATGCTGAATACAACGTGGCTTCTACAAATTGCACGAAAATGTTGGTGACTTTGACCACGATTGACGGTAGGCAAGGTGCCCAGAGGGCTCTTACCAGCCACCAACCCACTCAATATCCTCAAGATCTGTCCGTCGATCACGACGCCAATTCAGATCTCTACCTTTGCCTGTAGGCGACTCATTAACTCGGTCCTTGATTGCGCTCCTCAGTGCTGAATGATCCCAAATATCCACCTCATTAGACTTGTACCCCAAACCAAAAGAACGGCGATGCTTCAGAGCGAGTGGCTTTTCACTGTCAATCGTAGTGCCTCCACGGCGGCGTTCACCTAAGGCCGCCCACTTGTCGAAATTGTTTCGCTTCGGAGGGGGAGAGTAGCGTGGCACGGGCCGGATGGGCTTGGGTAAAATGGTCTCATGAAAGAAGAAACCGTCGACGAAGTCGCCATCAACGTCGCCATTGATCTGAGTAGCCTCGGCAATAGGCACCGAATTCTCCTTCTCGGCATCACGCACACTCTCGTGGCTCCATGTGCGTGAATTGAGAGCCTGGAGAGACCCACGTTTCTGCTCGACCTCTTCCTCTTCGTCTTCATCCCACATGTCGCTCCAGCTCTTGGAAACAGTGTCACGTCGACCAAAGACAGATGACATGGAGAGCGTAAGAGGCTTGGCCATGGTAATCGGCAAGGAGCCAGCAGCAGGCGAGACCTTGGAGCGCTTGGTTTGACTGAATGGCATGGTCTTCATCGCTGGCATGAGATGCGACTCCAAAGTTGAAGACATGGACGGCGTCTCAGGGGCAGCCGAACACCAGTCGACAGTGTTCTCGGACTTGGAGAAGAGATCTTCGGTGTAACTCTCGTCATCGGGAATTGCGCTCAATTGGCGACCTACACGCTGCGGAGTAGCGTGCAGAGCGCGACTCCAAGGGAAGGCACCGAACTCGACCTGGGGGCTTTGCAAGGATGGCGTGCGCAGGGGCTCTCTGTTCGCAGAGACAATGGTAGCCTTTTCAGCACCGCAAAAGTCGTCTAGGGACTCATCTTCAGTGGTGAATGACAAAACACGCGACAGAGCCTCTCTAGCCCCGATCAAGGAACGTCTCCTGGGATCCAAATTCATGCATTGAACAATGACTTCGTAGGTGTCCTGAGACATAGAAGGGAAGACGTCGAACAAACTTTGCTTGTCCCGGGAGTAATCGAGGAAGAGAGGATCAGCCTCAGTCGGGGTGGTGAAGGGGTTGCGAGAGAACAGAATGTTGAGAAGACAAATACCAATGGCCCAGATGTCCGCCTCCGCTGGCGAGTAGCCAGCGCCGGCAGAATCGAATTGCTCTGGAGCCATGTAGCGGTCACTTCCGACAGTCATCTCGTATGACCACTTGTCAGTCGTAGCTAAACCGAAGTCACCGAGCTTCATGGCACCGTCCTGAGTGAGGAAGATGTTTTCGGGCTTGATGTCTCGGTGATAGATGCCCTTCGAGTGGATGTACTCGACGGCGTCCACAAGCTCCAGCATGAATTGACGAACATGCTCAGTCTGGAGAGGTCCATGCCCGTTGCGGATCGCCTCATAAAGATCGCCCTGGCCGCAGAACTCCAATACGAGATAAATATGAGCATCAGTTTCGAAAGAATGAATGAGATTGACGATATTCTTGTGGGGGCTGATGGTCCGATGAAGAACCAACTCCTCAGAGCGTTCGTCGACAGCAAACTCTGGGCAAGTATCGCCTTGGCTTGCCTTCTTGGTCAAGCACTTGATCGCAACCGGCTGATTGGATGCAAGATCTTGCGCCATGAAAACCATGCCGAAAGAGCCGTGATTGAGCGGTGAAAGGGTTTGGAAGCGACCACCGTCCAGGAGAACGCCTCCTACAAATTTATCTCGCAAGCATTCCATGCTCATGAGATTGGATAATAAAGGAAAAATAGAAGTAATGAAAAATTGGGAAAATAGATGCAATGAGACGCACGCAGAAATCAAGGTGGCAGTAGTTGTACAGAAGGCACGAATTTTGGTTGCTGTAGAATCGCTTGTCGTGGAAGTAGAGGTGCTGGGCAACGTAAAGCCTCAAAACGGCTTTCGTTCAGATAAATCGAGTAGCGTGTAGTGTTGTTTTGACGATAGGAAGAGGTATTCGACGGATGAACGAAGCAAGCAAGAGCTAAAGCTGGAATGTACAGGTAGCGTGGATATGGTGTAGAAAGCGATGATGCACCCGGCTCGAATTGGGTGACTTTGATGGGAGGTCGTGGCTGAATCAATGGCTCATTTGGAAAGTTTTGACAATAGTAGAACAAATGAAATGTTGTGTCGAAGCGTCTTGAGTAGCGACTAGGCAGGTGCCGATGGCGACTTTCCGAGATTCGAAAAAAACCGAAAGGGAAAAAGAAGAAGAGACGTTATAATGACATCGAGGTCGTGTGTGTATTTTGGACGTAAAAAAAAAGAATCTGACAGCGGAGATGCTGCCGGAAAATGGAGAACAAGGACGGGGTGGGACGGGGCCGCCTGGGAACTGGACAGTCGAGTATTGAGACGGATTTCAAAGGGGGAGAGGCTGATGAAGGGAAGTAGTGAGCGGCTTTGTCGGGCCAGACGAACTGGAGCCTGTCAGAGCTGAGCTCTCCCTAGGTATAACAGTCACCAGCAAGAGGGTGTGGTGTCCGGAGGGGAACGTGCAGGGAAGTTGATGTAGGAGCGTTTGAGTAAGAGCAAAACCGGGACAATATCTCAACGACCAAGATATATTGACCGTGTGGTAGACTTGCGTGCCTCGATGCGTGACTGTTGCGTGAAGCCGAGACCGGCGGATCGTGACGTGGTGGGGCGGAGCGACGGGGTTGCGAGTCGGTCGTCAGCAGGCGAGGCAAAGACACTCGGAAGTGTTCAGCAAGGCCCCAAATGAAGACGTTTGTGGCCGAGTCTATGAGCCTTCTTTCTCTCGACAATGATTGACAGCGGTAGTCGAGCGGCGAATGGAAGCCGTGGGCTGTTGCTTGCAGAGAGGTGGTTGTTGGATGTTTTGATACGGTTGTGAGGTGGCGTTCTGGCGTGTGCGACGCACCGTTGGTGGCGGATCACAAAAAAAGAGCTGCAAGCTCGAGGAGAAAGAAAGCCTTCACGACGGAAGTTGTGACGAGCCGCGAGAGGAATACGGAAGGACAAGAAGGAGAGGAGGACGAGATAAAGAAGGGTGAGGAGAGGTAGAGAAAGGAAGGAAGTAAAGGGCGAGTAAGGGAATGGCGGTGATGAGAATGGACTGGATGGAAGCGAGTGGAACGGGGGGTCACTAGTCGAAGCACCTAGGACAGTCGCTGGGTCGGTGGCTCTGGGGTGGTGGGGATTCGATGGCGCTGCTGCGGCGGATAACAGGCACCTGCTGATGAGAGGTGCTGTGCACAGTGCGGTGCACACAGTACGAAGACGGACTAGGCGAGCGAAGGGGATGCAACTGTAGTGTGGCTAGCGCGGACTAGTACCGGGCGAGGTCGCCCCCTACATGCGCACCAGCTGGCGTGCGATTACGTTTGGGTACGTGATACTTGACATATCACGGTGCGAGGAAGGTTTCTGGCTGTCTGTCAAATTATGAGCCTGTCACACTTGAGCACCAGCCAAGTTGAGGTGCTCGTGGAGCTGTACGAGTACTGTGTTTGTGTATGTTGCTTGTGTGCGTTCACCAGCATCTCTGTGGCTTGCCACGACTGAACAGTGAACTAGTCCGGACTGGGTTCACCTGCAGCCGGGCGCCAGCTACCTCGGCCGGGACTAGCTTAAACCATGTCTCTCGCACCGTATTGGCTGCGTGTGATCAGCGGCGCATCTCTAAATACAGTGTCAACACTACCGTGCGAGTCTATTATTGAGGACCCAAGGAGCCTTTCACCCATTCGTTGTCTGGGCGCCGTAAATAGTGCGGTACTTGCGACTTGCGTGCCGTCTCCGTGAGCGTCATTGTTCCCGCTAACAACTACGCAGTATCACCACCTGTGAAGTAGACTAGACCAAAACGCCGTCTTTATCGGCGAGCTGGCAATGGGTGCGTGCCCAGCTGTGTCCCAGCACCTCATCTATTATCGACCACGCCACAACTCTTTGGTTCCCCGGTGGAGCACAAGAACAAAGACGCAGCCCAGCAGCGAAATGACGAGAGGTCAAGTGACCAGTCCGTGCCAAATCAGAACACACACACGGTATACTTATCCGTTCCCCTCAGCTCACACTATTTATTACTGCCTCGGTCAAACCGTCCGTGGTACCGTCTAGCAAGGTACCACTGCGGCGCCAGGCAATGGAATTCTACCTGCTGGCTCGGTCCTCGGCCAGCTTCCCAACAGAAGCAGCCTGTGATGACTTTAAGTATCAGCCTGGCTGACGCCATTCAGGTCAGGTCGACGCACTGAGCGATTGCGGCCCTGACAGATGTGTCAAGCGGCACTCGTCGCTAGCACGGCCCAACAAAGATTGACAAAGAGCACCCGCTGCTGCCACGGTGTTATTTTGTCTCTTGCTCTCGGGCGCCGATCCAGCAGCTATTAATCATCCTGCGGTTTCCAACCACACCAACGTACTCATTCATCGTGGATAACCGCCGTAAATAATGGGGAGTGCAACAACCCGCAATTAGTCTTTTGCAAGGTGATTGTTAAGGAACAGGTGTTTTTTTAATATGCTTATGTTTCAACCATCCCTCAGTCGGGGGTCTCTGTCAGGCTTGCTGGTGAGCCCTCTGTGCCTCTCCTACTACTATCAGTTGTATCAACATGTCCCTGGGGAATTTTCTGCCATGCACAGGGCCTATTGGCAGAACTTCCAGCCCCGGCCATCATATGGCTGCAGGCATCATCAAACGCGGCACTTACTTATTGTGCACTGTGCTTGTTGATCTGTGATCCTCTTGCCCAAGCTGCCAACAAGCTCCGATGTTTATTTATTAGGAGGCACTGTTGCATTCGCGCCCGTTTCACCTGGCGGGCATCCAAGGCCATTCGATGGCCACATAGGTACTCCCATACACAAGGCTTGAGATGTCAATCTCTCCACATCGCTGCGCGAGTTGCACCCTTGCCCCTGCTAAAAAGAATTGCGTTCAATGATATATCAATGACCAGAGTGGGCGAATTTCGTCGCCTTACAAAACGTACACTGAAATCCTCCTGCACCGCCGACACGATGGATCAAGACCTTAACTGAGCACTACTTACAGTGGTGCCTGCATGAGCTTCTTGTTGCAAGGCGATGGAGAGCATAGCGACTGTGGGGACACTGCAGACTTTCAGGGAGATGAAGTGCGCCAATGGCAATAAAATACATAATAAGAACTAATAGATACCTGTCTCATGCTAAAGCTACCGCCGTGCTGGCCCAAGGCCTTTGAGAGTTGGGTCCATGGCAGTTGCAGCCAGGTATTATTATTGATCTTGACACTAATCTGTATATACCACTGGCATGTGGACGGCTTCCCCCGTAGTAACCAGGCGAAATGTGAGTCGATCAGGTGCCACTGTACTCATCATTGCCACAGAACATGCATGTGTCTCGATGAGCCCATACTCATCCCTTTCTCAGTCACCATCGAGATGATTTCTTCGGTTGGAATGATACTTGATGATCCTGCTTCCATTTGCTTCCAATGAGATATCGTCATATAGCGATTGACCGTGCAACAGATAATGGAGAATTTCACCATGTTCCAGCAACACAGCAGCTGCGTACCCCACGTTGTTTGTTTTGTTTTGAAGCGTTTCGAGCTCCAGATACTTGCAACAAGCTGTTGGCATCCGCACTGTGCATACGTGTGTCGAGACGCCTTGCCAGCCACCTCCTTGAGCCGTGTCAGCCACTCCGGTTGCAGCAGTACTCCGTACTGCGTGAGAAAACGACACTTCTGTAGGGCCTCTTCTTTGATTCGTAAACAGCGCGCCGCTAGATACCCCTGCACGCATGCAACAAGGACCGCAATATGACGAGCGATATTTAAGTAGAATCCACATGCGAGACCTGCATTGCCAGCATCAAATCGGGCAGCCATGCGCTTCGCCTCTTCACCGCCGTTCAACTCATGCAGGGAATAGAATAAATCCGATGGCGATCAAGAAATAATCAATATACATACGAGGCCTACATCAAGTGGTAGACAAACTCTTGCCATATCCGGCTGGTGCTTCAGAGCCCACCACAGCCGCTCGCCAAGGTGGAGCAATAAGGGAAAATACCCCCATCATCACATACCAGTATCTGCACCGCAGTTTCGCGACGCGCTCGCTGACCGCTTCAACGGGATTATTGGCCCCCGAGGACTCGCACTACTGCCCAAGTCTCCATCGCTAGTTGACCTAACAGGATCATCTGGCCATTCTAACTACCAAGAATTGACGAGGGAAGCAAGCACAAGTCCATCCACTTTAACGGACGCGGGACTGAAGGAACGCTCACGACTTCTGCGGATTCGCCTAGGGCCAATTGATGTATGCACAAGGCATAAAATTCCCGTTCTTCTGATTTTTCTTGTCGCTAGCCAGCCACGGGTTTCAGGCTGTAAAGAACGCTGAACCACACACCGCTCCCTCACATCTTGGCTTGCCAGAATTCTTTGCCATTGGCGCTACGGAATTAGCAGCCATGCTCGCTGAAGTTGACGTGCTTCTTCTCGATATTGGTATGGTTGCCGCGATGTTTTGCATGGTTCATTTTTATTGCTTCTGCTGGTGTGATACACTGATACTGAGGCTGCCACGCATCATTTTGGTCCGCCCATTGCCCGCATTACCCGCTGCTTTACTATACTGCAATCTCCGTTTCTCTCACAGCGCCCCCAACGTCCTCCTGCTAAGTCGCTAATAGAGGGCACCATTTGTCCCATATCCTTTGTCAAGGATATCTTGGTAAGTTTGCTCTCGGTATCCCTTCGCTTCTGGGCAACAACCGAAGTGGCTGGCCTAAAACACCTATCTAATCATAGCGGCACGAGACTGACCATCGTATTGCTGGCTAGTTTCCGTATGCCCTGAAAGCACTCCCAAAAGTCTTGGATGAGCAGTGGGATAGTTCGACCTTTGCACCGTATCGGGAGGCCTTCCCGGAAGAGTACCGCAGCGACCGTGCCGCTCTACAGGCTCACGTTCAGGACCTAGTCGAGCGCGATGTGAAGGCTCCCTATCTCAAGTCCCTCCAAGGTCACTTGTGGAGATATGGCTATGAAACTGGGGTGCTCAAAGCTCCTCTGTTCGACGATGTCCCTGCTTTCATCAAGTCTGCCCGCTCTACTGGTAAGAAGATCATGATCTACTCTTCCGGCTCGGTCCCTGCTCAAAAGCTCTTCTTTGGCCACACGACGGGTGATCCTTCCGATATGACGCATTTCATATCGGCTTGGTTTGATACTGTAAATGCTGGACCAAAGACTGAGGCTGAGAGCTACACTCGAATTCTTTCAGCCGTTCCAGACACGAAGCCTGGTCGCTGGCTCTTCTTGAGTGACAATGTCAAAGAAGTCGACGCTGCACGAGCCGCCGGCATGCAGAGCTATCCTGTCGTCCGCCCAGGGAATGCACCTCTGCCTGTGGATCACCCACTGACCAGTTCAGCTGTGTCTTCCTTTGTTTCTGCTTAGTCCACGCCCAATGTTCTATTGCAGACTTGTATCAGCATTGACTTCGGCAACATGCGGCGAAGCAGATCGCGCGATGGCGCGGACGCTTGGTAAATAAATGAACAATATAAGATCTAACTATTGGGCTAGCGTCGTGGTTTAATAGGATACCTAGGCTTCATAGCTAATGCTGTAGTGTTATAACAAAGTTGTTCCTGATTCGACCCGGGTTGATCTCTTTCTTTGAAACCCTGGCAATGTTTGCTGCGGCAGCCTTTCGCCACAGGCTGTATGCAAGCTTCTGAGTCATCTTCATCCGCGTCATCGAGTATCCGAGCATGCTCATGATCGACTCGAACTTCGATTCGGTGAAGTAACGAGAATTGTCGAGACAGCTTCGTGGTAAAACAATGAAAAGACACGGGAAGAACTCCTCAGCCCTAGCCTCCGTAGAAGTGTGAGTGCCGCGTAGGAACTCCCGCGTACGCTTCAGCATTTCGCCCCGAAGTGCTGCATCTGGCACAAAGTTGAGGACCAGGCTCAAAGACAAAACATCAAACCGATCCTCGTCATCGGTTGGCACTCGCCTGTCCATAAAGTCTTGCTGCAGAATACCGGGTTCCTGGCTATTGAGGTCGATATGCACCGATTCAAATAATCCACTGAGGGAGCAAGCGTTCCTGGTACTCAAGGCGCCGACTTCCAGCAGCCGCAATATACGGCCCGAGTCCTTTAACTCTTCTACAGGAAGCCACTCAAGCAGTAGCCTGGATGTGTCCCCCCCGCGCTCCGTGCTCTGCCCTTGTAGACTAGCTTGTTGGTAAAGTGAAATACCGCCTAGGCTTTCAATTTCCGCAGCTATGGCTTCTTCGGTAGCCCTGTCACCCTTCGAAGCTGCCTGACGTCTCTGTTTGTCAAGTTGGTGATGCTTATTGATGAGTGTACGACTCGCCTTTCGTGACATGGTGCCGGATGGCCGAGTGAGAGGCGGGCGGCCAGCTTTGAGACTTTTCAGAGCCTTCTTCCTGGCCATAGCTACAGAGACAATATATATACACTAGTTTGAGCCAATTATCTACAAAGAGAACATTAGCCTTGACTTGTAAATTTAGCACTTTGCATAAAGCTCAGATATACCTTTCAGAAGATGTTTCACAGTAGTATTGATGGGAGCTCTGAGAGAAAGAAGCTACATAGTGGCTTCCGTAGTTCGGAGATACATCCTAGTCATCCCGTGAAATTTCCGCGATCAACTGAAAGATATAAAAATGAAACATGTAAGGCTGCGCTTTTCTATTGTTACTGACGGCTGAGTGGGTACATGGCGTTCAGTGTATGTTGCACGCAGAGCAATGAAACGGAAATTTGTCACGTGGAATTACGGGTCAGTCACTCTGGCCAATGGCAGCGTGCGATTGCACTCGCACACACTCAACCCTAAGGAAAATTCGCCCACATCGAACAAATTTATCACAAGCCCTCTTTTCTTTCCAGCCTACGAACTAACCACAACAGCAAATTGCGCTGCAAACCAATACAATGGCCGCCGGTAACAAGAAAGGTACGGAATGAAATCATTCGAAACGAAACTGCGATACACTGCAAAACAATCCGATGGGAAGAAATTCTTCGAATTGCGAACCGATACTACATCGAAACGAGGACGAGAGCAATTGACAATGGCCGACTGCACGCACCAGGCCGGCAAGAAACGGGGTTGGCTTCTCGCGTAGCCTTTGTCATGTTGTCTCCGGCTTCCGCATCAATGCAGTAGCAGACTTTGCGAGTTCTGAAATAGAGCGATTGCTGATGCGTATTCTACATTGTAGCTGCCCCCAAGGGCTCCAAGCAGGCCAACGCCGCCGCCAAGTCTGCTCTCAAGGGAACTCACGCCCAAAAGCAGCGCAAGGTCCGCCTGAGCACTACCTTTCATCAGCCCAAGACTCTGGCCCTGGCCCGCAAACCGAAGTTCCCCCGCAAGTCGATCCCTCACCTGCCTCGCCTCGATGAGCACAAGATCGTCATCCACCCTCTCAACACCGAGAGCGCCATGAAGAAGATGGAGGAAAACAACACCCTCGTCTTCATTGTCGACATCAAGGCCAACAAGGCTCAGATCAAGGGTGCCCTGAAGAAGCTCTATGACATCGACACCGTTAAGATCAACACCCTGATCCGGTACGTCTTACGATACAATAGCACAGCTCAGCTGCAATCAACTTTAACTAACGCGCGTGTAAACTAGCCCCGACGGAACCAAGAAGGCTTATGCCCGTCTTACTCCTGATGTCGACGCTCTCGATATCGCTGCTAACAAGCTCTCGCTGGTCTAAGCGACTTGTTGTAGCAATCGTGTGCAAAGGGGAGAGTTTCTTCACGAATTTGGTCTGGTCTTGAATGCATGCATAAGCATCCGGAAAATAGGCGTATAAAGAGCTTTGTCTATAGCTTCGGTCTCAAATGATGATATTTCAAGGGAAAGAAGACCCAAGCCAGTTCCCGTCTCACCCAACCGATGCGCCTCTTGATGCTTTGTGACTGTTTCGGGTAACGCACTTGCTTCACTATCTGGTGTTTGGCGCCATTGTTACTATATTGCCCACGCAAGGTTCATGTTCAAGATATCCCAATAATTTACAATGTAATCCGCGCCATGTGTCATCGTCCTTCAGAATGCCGGTCAAGCGTCTTCCAGCACTGATTGGCGCGCCTTTTCTGCCAAAAGATCAGGAACGCATGTTGTTGAGATGTTTAATCGTGAGTTGGCTGAGGTCCAAGAATCGATCGACGCAATTGGCGAGGCATGTCTCTTCCGATCTGTCGAGCTTCGGGTTCTTCATCGAGCTGATCACGCATTTCTTCCAACACGTCTGTGTCAACTTATGTGTTTCTACGAAGAGAGCCGTTAGATATATTTTCCGACATTGAATACATAATTGACCTTGATGCATGGCGCCAACTTACCCATCTGAATTGAGGAACGCTGTTGTTCGTTAGCCAGAAATTTTTGGAGTTCAGCCTTGTCGCCATCATTGAGGCGAGACAGAGCCTCAGTGTTTTCCATTGCTTTTGCAATGATACGTGAGATGTTCCACTTTGGAAATAGTCGTCCAGACTCGTACAGAAGTCAGGTTGAAGTCGAAAAGATTCGCACGAGGCCAAATGCCCAGACGGCCGAGGTCTCAAGTTTTTTTCGTTACCAGCAGATAACTGGGGACAGCAAATGAGCTCTCACTGGCAGACCCACAGCCTGCTAGTATTCGAGCTCTACTAGTTATGTACTGGGAAAATATGAAACTGTTGTACTCTCTGTATGTCTACTGTTACTAATACCCGAATGCCTCATATACCCAAGAAAAATATAGACAGAGAAGGGCGGATTTTATACGTTGCATGCATGAAGACATAAAAGCCAAACATACCCAAAATAACTAGATATATCGCTTCCAACGAGCCCATCCCAAAATGAGAGAGCAAAGTACAATCATGAAGCTCAGAATACCAAAGAACGGACCCAGAGAATCTACCTTGTCGTTCTGGAAAGGCACTCTGACGTTCATACCAAACATACCGCTCACCAGGTTAAGGGGCACCAGAACAGAGGCAAGGAATGTGATCTTGCTGAGGACGCGGTTTGTGTCAGTTCCCTGAGAAATGTTGTTGATGGACAAAGTGGCGAGATAATTGCTGTGCGCGCGAGAAAGTAGCTTTTCACAGTGGCCCAAGTTGTTTGCCATGGTCACAACGTGATCCTGGATATCTCCAAGATACATGCCAATGTCCATATGAGGCGTGACCTGGTAATTCTCATTACATCGCTTAGTAAAGCCTCGAAGAACGTCTGCTTTGCCACCAAGCAAGCGTAGCAGTGCCATGCAGTTCTTGCGCACGCGTCCGATTGAACGAAGGAACGTGCTTGAGTCATCATGTCTCATGACGAAGACTTCATCTTCAATTGCATCTGCTTCGGTCTCGATTTGGTTAATGACAGGAGCGAAACAGTCGACGATGTCATCGCTATTGGGGCGGTTGGTCAGTATAAACATGTAGCTATTCAGAAAGAGTTTATGCTTACATTAATGCGTAGCAAATCCAGTCACTGCTGAGGGCTACGTAGTCTTTGAGCGCAGTGATTCGCCTTCGCACGTGCGATGCATGCGAATTCGGTGCAAAACTAAAACTCAGAGTGCCCTCTCGGAAGACCAGGGTGTAGATATTGAAAGGTTCGTACTCGATTCCATCTTGCTCATCGACCATGTTGAAAGATCGAAAACAGGCAAAGTAGTAGGAGGGGAATAGCTCGATTTTCTCCCGGGCTTCTTGTGTGACAATGTCTTCGATAGTAAGAGGATGGACACCAAAAGCCTTGCAGATGCTCAAAACCCCCTCTTTGGTCGCTCGATTGATGTTGAGCCACCATACGCCGCCACTTTCATCCTTTGGAAGCTCAAATAGTCCACGAATATCTTCACCAGGTAGAACAAGGTCACCAAATTCAGCCGCATGGATAGTGGATTCCCAGGCTGAAGAGAAGAAGCTGAAACGGTTGTTGTCGAAAGCATATTGCGAGCTTTTTACTCCGGGAACGGACTCTGAGGTAGGCTTTTCCGGTGACGACGAAGATACGTCAGATGGCATATCAATGATATCCCCATCAGACGTGGCAAGCTGGACTTTCTGTGAACCGGCCTCCATGCGAACATCGTTGACAGCAGACGCAACAGACGCTTTGCGGTTTGCTTCATGGGCAAGGCGCTCAGACTCGATGAACTCCTCTAGATAGTCGAAGTCGATTCGAAGCTGGTGTTGTCTATGATGGACATTGTCCGGCACGCCTACGCTATCTTCAGCAGCGTTGCTAGTTCCGAGGCTCACGGCATCGGCTTCAGCGACGCGAGATCTGCTGCGGTGACTGCGGCGACTGGATACAGAAAGGGCCCGCCCAAGCCCCAGCAACTCTTCGTGGTCTCCTTTTGGGTCTGAGAATGACATTTCTCGTTCCCTTCGTCTGGCTTGGGCGAATGCCTTGACAGAGTTTGGAGGGGAAGGAGAACGGCTCTCGCTAGACTCGGCGGTAAGGCGTCGTCCATGACGGTTCCCTGCTATGAGGTCGGCGCCTTCTTCATCAATGACAGCTTCTTCGAAGTCGCGAACATATATGGCTGGCGTATCCGGCTCCTGCTCAATCTGTCGAGAGCCATAAAGACTGTCGAAGGTGCCTCGACGAGGCCGCTCAACTCTCTGGGTAGTAATTGACGGGCGGCGGTGATCATCCAACTCAGGCACTGGCGCCTGGAACCTGGTATTGGAAGTTGCGCTCTCGTTGTCCGACATTCTGAAATGCGATCGTTGGACTTCGGCTTTCGAGGGTGTGGGAACTCTTCTTCTGCGACAAAGGATTGTGCCACTGTTTCAATATTCACTCAGCAAAGGAGGAACATGCTTTGCGAAGCAAGATGTTGTGGAAATAGCGTCTCCAAGACGACCGTAGCGCCCGGCGCGGGTTACCGCGCCGAGTATGAGCGGCGTTCAAAACTCTTGAGTTTGTCGCGAGCAATAGGATCGCGCTTTGATATACGCAAAAAGCAGAAAATCAACTGTGGTACACGGTGTAGCGTCAAATTTGTGTCGCTAGGCCCAGTTATGGCGGTCGCTTATTGACTCCGCTGTAGATCCAGCAGCCTGGACCAAGGAGGATTGAAGACGAGGAGAGGGCGAGTTGAGCCAACTTGGTGACTTGAAAGAATTCTGAGGATTGCCTCGTGTTTTGATTTGGTAGTAGGGCAGAATTTGACTGAGCTACTGCGAGTCACCGCATCTGATTCTGACACATACACTTTCTTCGCTTTGAGGAAGCCGTTGATGAGGATGGCGTTCGAGCCGGCGCAGCTGTTGGCAGCAGGAAAAGGCTGAGAAACGATTACCCCAGTGAAGATGAATGATACAGCTCGCACGCAGGTGTAAGGATGACGCAGTGGGATTGTTGATGGTAAAGGTGAGACCTGATGCAGAATGCTGAAGAAAAATTTGACCTTTGGTGACAAGCCAGAAAGAGGACCCCGTAAAGTTACGCATGAAAAATACTGTCAGAGTGCCACCACTCCAATGTGCCTGCCAAGTTTCTAATCCATTGACGGTCACCTGGCCTGTGCGCTAGACACCGAATCGCGCTAAGGTCATCCTAACCATACCATACCTGTCCTTTGGCCAGCTCCAACAACCGCAAACGCGCAACAGCCTGACGTCGAAATTCGTACTTGACACTCTCGGTACCCAATGCGCCTTCGTACAAGCCATGGCCGAACAAATACTTGATCAAGTTCGCGACGTGGTTGATGGACAGATAGTGCGGCGCCAACCCCTTTGCAGACGCGGAAGTCTGCATCTTCAGTACTCTCAACTGCTAATTAGGCATACAGGATTTCGATGGCCAGAGACGTGTGGAATTCTTGGCTACGTTACTTCTGTCCGCATCTGCAGTAAGATTCTTTGTGGCACAAGAGCCTGAATGCCAGCTTGCTAACGCCTCGTCACTAAGCTGATCGCATTCAACGTCGGATATACTCTTCAAGATATTCAAAAAGCAGTATACATTGCCCTCGGTGGCACTGCCCTCACATTCCTTATCACTGTACCTCCGTGGCCATTCTACAAGAAACATCCTGTTGTATGGCTCCCGGCTGGAGCTGGGATGAAGAATGCATATGGCCAAATGACACTGTGAAAGAATCTGTGAAGAGGACTAGGTGCTTCAAGCAACAGCTATAATACAAACTAGCGATCACTACTGATTTCATGACTCTTGTCGTTACTGATTACCCGCTTCATCATATGCCTGCATGAATTTCTATACTGCAGCAACCTCGTCTATCGACCGTATTTTTGGAATTCCCAGTCTCTGTTGTCCAAGGGACATACCGATCTTGCCTTCAACCATCGTGAAATACAGTGGAAATGGAAGGCATGCTAAAGGTAACTCTGTTAGCGATCTCATTGTGCAAGTCCTTTTCTGGACACCCGGATAACTCACGTTGCAGATGCCCCAAGCAACAGTGCATTCCTCGCTCGTAGCGGATGCTTGATTCGCTTGGCACTCGATACCTGTTGAGTCGTACGGTCAGAGCTAAACACACTGGCCGGTTTAAAATCGGCGGCAAACGTACAGAGATCCATGATGTGGTTTCGGCAAATGGCACAGTTATCAACGACAATATCCCAAGCCCAGAGCGCGACGGCATTCCACTACGGTAATCAGTATCACCAATCCTATATATATGTAGTCATTTGATATCGAACCTTCTTGACCTCGAATTTCTTCTTTTCGGCGCTCTTGCCGTTTGCGGTGTCTGCACCTCTGGGCGCGTCGCTCATTTCGACGTCGGCCATGCCGTTTGCCGTGCGATTGTAGATTTCGATCGAGCGTTTTTCGTGGATTGAGGAATGAATAAAGACGACTAGAGTATCAAGTCAGTAGAAAACTTTGCAGGAGTTGCAGCTGAGACAGTGGCAAGCTCCTTGCAGTCCGCTTTTATGATGACGCTGCCAGTCGGTGATGAAGCGGCCAACCCGCTCAATAGGCAGCCGCACCTTGATGGAGACACAAACAATAGCGCTGGATGATAATGCTCTACTGTGAGAGCTTGGGTAGACATACTATCATGAAGTACAGTTTCCCGATAGTATTACTCAGATCGGTGCCGTTGTGGTGTTGTGGCCCTCGGAAGTTGGATCTTCTGGAGCACCAGAGAACGATGCGGAGTTGCTCCAATGTTGAAGCACCCGTAACCGTAGTTAGAGCCTGAGCTCGATGGCGGGTTGCGGGGGTTCCTGCAGACAGAAGTAACATATACTCTCTGGCACTATCATTATATTTGGGACTGCGAGGTATCGGGTACTTACTATCGATAGGTGGCTAATATGTATGTACCGGGGCAACCCGCCACCTTGATCTGCGTAACATCAACGGCAGCCCATGGCAGTCCGCAATCCGTTTGGCTTGCAAAACTGCCAACCCTCCAGCCTCTTCTCTTCACTCATTTTTCAGCCATGACACGCATCTGCTCTTGCACAATCAACTACTCTTTCACCCTTGAAGTTTCATTCCAGCCAGACACATCAATGGTTGCTGTTTAACAGTCAAACTCAAACCACCGAGAACAGCGCAGAACCGCGTCGCAATTGCCCAGCTTATGCCAAAGCACCTTGGATTTCATCGAAGAGATCACGGTTTGCCATGAGCGACGCAACCAACCAACCGAAAGCAACTCCCGGCCGCCATCGGCAACGCCGCACAGGGAGAGCAGCGGCCCACAAAGCCTATGCTTCGGAAAATGATGTCGGATTTTTCGAACCCAGTCTCTATCAGAGAACGCCGCATACACCTAGCAAGGGTCTTTCGGGGACGCCAACGCCGGGAAGCCAGTCATCAGCCCAGGCTAACTCGAAGCAACGACATCATAATCGAGGAGGCAAAGGAAAAGGCGCGCACGTTTCTCCAGACGCACAGACAGAAAGAGCCACGCCGACCGGACGAAGGGCTTCCATGAAGGCTGGTAATCCAGTTGCAGCTTTCGCTGGAGCCACTTTCCACGCGTCTCCCGCCCCATCGGCACTCCCCATCCCAAGTTTTCTTTCTAAGGCGTCCAGCGAATCTCCGGCTAGTGTTGCCCGCCGTCCCAATGATCACCGATATTCGCCGCCAACCACGGACAACGAAGAATCTGCACCATACTCAACTTCAGCTCCGCGAGTCGACGAGTCGCCTTTAGATTTCATGTTTCGCGCCCATAGGCAAGAGCAAAAGAGACAGCTTGGCTCATCTCATCACGATGGCCAGGACTCGCCATCCTTCTTCAACGGCAGTTCGGGTATATCGCCTCAGGTAAACCTACCACAGACTGCACCAGCAAGCATTCGATATCAAACCGGTGGTTTTGATCGAGCTGAGCTCGATGGTACGCCAAGTCACGAAATTGGACCTGCATTCTCGACACCCTATCACGAACGTATTCGCGCTGCGCGCGCCTCGCGCGCCTCTGCTCCTCCGATACCTCCCCAAAATACTGCATCTACTAATAGCTCATCCACCGATGATGCCACCGCTGCACTGAAGAAATTTCTATTTGGTGGGGGTCAGCAGGCGACTAAATCTTCACTTTCCTCCGCATCTTCTATCCAACAACCTCCTCCAGCCTATAATCAGCCTGCTGGACAGGCTGATGGTAACGGTCACGGTCGCGGCGATAATATTCAGGCGATGGAGAATGATCTTCGCCGCATTTTGAAGCTGGACTCTTCTTCTTAGGATGTTTGCTCTCATGTTATACACGACGTACTGGCACTTCGATTTATGCTGATTCTTTCCTGCTTTACTATATACTTGGCTCTCCGGATGAGTTTCAATCTCGCTCCCTTTTGCGCTCGCTCATTATCCATTCGGCTCTTGTTGCTCTTGTATCTCACAAACTACACCGATCAACTGCTTACCTTATACGTTCGATGGAAGCATGGCATCAATTCCTAAGCCTTCTATATTGTTTCTATCGCCTGCTCTCAAAACCATCGCGGGCCAGAATCGGAATCGGAGATTCCTTGTTACATTTCTTGTGGGGAAATTCGACTTTTTTTTTACTTCTGAACTCATGTACTCTTTCTTTGGGAATTCTTTATGTCCCGTTGATGCATGCCTCTGCTCAAATGGGTACTGGACTCATCCTTATTTGAAGATAAGATCTGCCGCGTGGTGACTGAGACACTGGGTTAATGAACTTATAATTACAGACGGTTGCATGTAATGAACGAAAGACAAGCTATTTTCTAGGACAGTTATCTTTCCGAAACCGAATTTCACCTATTGTCAACCTATGCAGACTGATTTTACCAGGTCGTCTCCTTACCGCGAGTCTTGATTTCCATTCCGTCTTTTATTTTCCTGCCGAGAGAAGCTAACCCCATGTGAAAGAAGTAAATACTTAGAGAAAAAGTCCGTAGCGAAATCATCGAATCGATCATAATCAGCGCCTAACCGATATGCCGCGGCAACGCCACTCACGCAGGCTACTTCGTGCATATTCTAGACATTGTAGGTTAGACGAGAAACATTGACCATATTGATCAGACTTACAACCAACGTCCATGATCCGGCGAAGTAGGTGCTGCTCCTGCCTTGAATGAACATCATATTTGGAACAAGTCGTAGGTAATGGATCCAGCGATGCCCCAGCTGATGCCACCAATTTTTCGCAATAACTTGACTCTCATCAATCTTGTCGATAGTCCAGAGATCTCTTCGTTCTTTGTTCAGAAATATTGTTTGGTACACCGGTTTTGGTGTGCTTTCATTGCTGGCTTGGCATTTCCGAAACTGGTGCTGGTAATTGCTGCAGTTGAATGACATTTCAATCAGCTTTGGGTTGCTGTCGTAGGTGTAAGTATAGTACATCGGTCGAAATCCGGTGTCTGAGTTTGATTCGGCCGGATTTGAGAAAGCAATTTGCTTTCTTTGTGCTTCTGATGTTGGTTCAGCGCAGAGATCCTCCTTGAAACGTGTTTCGTAATGCTCGTTGAAATAGGAGCTGTCTGTATGTGTGACGGTAATATCATCATAGAAAGCTGCACCACCCAGAACAAACTTTTCTCGCCAAGTCGCCGTCTTGCCTAAAATCCGAAGTGTCTCGTCCGCGAGGGAACAAAAGACAACCTTGTCAAAGCTCTCCTCTCTGCTTTCCTTCGAGCGTGTATTTCTTAGCTTCAGAACGACATTATTCTTCGACCTAGATACTGTCTCCTGAACTTCGGTTTCCAAGGCGAAAGAGACTCCCTTGGCCGTCAGATCCTCCCGCCACGCCGAATAGAAGCCATGAAGCTTGTCAAATGTGTACATAGTAGGCAAATTTGGTAGCAAAGTCTCTGAATCATAGTCCCATAGTTTCATATTTGGGTCATTAAAGAGACGTTCCACAATGCCAGATGGTACTGACGCAGTTTGATTTCCAGTACCCAGGAATAAGGCAATGAGAGGATATACCATCTTGTCGCCAAAGTCCTTGTTGAACAAGAATACTCTGAGCATCACGGAAATGGGCACTATGCCCAACACAGGTAGACTCCATTTGATGACCTTGAGAAATGTGCCAAATCGTTTGATATCGGACGAAAACTGCTTGACTAGGCGACTTGGAAAGCAGTTGGTCCAGAAGCGATCCTTCCCTTTCCCGAAGGAAACCTGAAGGCGAACCTCCTCTGGTGGATGGTCATATTGTCGGAAGAAGTTGAAAGTGTGTTTGAAGATCTTGGAATATGTAAGCAAAGAGCGCACTGAATGATAAACGTGCTTGACCTACAGCTGAGCCGCCCTGAACGCCATTGTTCATCCACGAAGCGCCATATTGCTGGACATCGAGAGCAATTGAAGTTGCTTGACCACCTACCACCGCCTCTTTCTCTATCAACACGACTTTGAATCTATCGGGGTGGCTTGCAAGTGTTGCCGCACATGCCTAGCGCGGCGGCGTTAGCTTTCTATGTTGCTCGAGGGCATTACGACGGCCAAAAACTCACCATACCCGCAGCACCACCGCCAACGATGGCAACGTGTTGCCGTTTACCAGTATATTGAGACATTTTGTTTACTCTTTCGTACTAACCACAGGACGAGAGTCGCATGGCTTTAGCAGTCGAGGCCACCTAACCTTTATGGTGGCACATCGATGGCTAGCTAAACCACGTTGACCGTGGATCGCCCAATCGACACGTCATGGAAGCCGCTGCGCCAAAGACTAGTCGGCCGACATCAAATGACAAGACACAGGCGCCACATCCGGCAGAGTCCCGGAACAGAAAAGGCAATTCGTCGAGATGACGGTAGCAGTGACCAATTAAACCAGATAAGGGGGATCTCAGAGACAGCAAATAAGTGCTGACGAGCGCCAGTGTACAACCATTGCTTGCATGGCAGACGCGAGCTATATCGTGAGCATCTGACAGGAAACATAGCATCGAGTATGCCAGATCAAAACTCGTTCTGGGTAGAATCTGGAATAGAAACAACGTCACACGGCCTTTGGTCGGCACGAATTCTGGTACTGATTGCTAGTGTGATCACCTACCGCTCACTCGCGCCCACAAACGCCACTGTGAGAAATTGCCCAACCTTGACATACTTTTAGAGAGAGAATGATACTGTGTAATCATGATAACACTCGTGCTCTCGCAGCTGCATGTGTAGAAGTGTTTCGGGATTTTAATAGCTCGTTTCGGGTTCGTCTCGTAGGGAGTTGTTTGTAGTGCCATGGCCGACAGCTGAATGCACTGGTCACTTTTGCCATCTGAAACAGAATGTTGGGTAACGCGCGTGACGTCAATTTTTCTACTACATTGCGCTCCCAGTATGGTTAATATCGACTCGGTCTTTCACTCAAGCGTTCAAGGTCGACAATCTGTCGGGCGCAAGGGCTCACAGGGTCCGGTCATCACGTGCGCGTCTTCACGCTTCATGGGCCGTGCAGTCTTTGCTGCTGGCATTAAATATTGTCTTTTGCTTTGGAGAGGAATATTTGCGCCGTCTTGGCTCTCATCCGATATTAATAATGACAGAAAAGGAAGTTATTACACTCGATAGCGATTCCGACGAAGATGAGGACTTGCGCCGCGCTATTCAGCTGTCACTTCAAGACCAAATTCAGATGAACGACGCGGCTGCGGATGCCTCCTCGGATGCCGGAACTTCCGCGCCCGCGAATCATGCCACATTCGCTGGTATGCTCCTGAATCGGAAAGAAATGGAAGAGTCACGGTTGAATCGACTTGGAAAGCGGCGCCGAAATTCTATCGAAGGTAGCACCCAGGAGCCTGACATGAAGAGGTTGACATCACAGCGTTCTGAACGAGCAGAAAGCTCGCAACCGCGATACCTCCAAGGAACTGTGCGACGCACATGGACCCGAGGGTATCCTAAAACTTCCGATGATATCACTGTTGAAGAAATTTTACAAAAGGATGACCTTCAACTTGCTCTACTGTCCTCTTTCCAGTGGGACGAAGAGTGGCTTCTATCCAAGCTCAATGCCAGCAAAACACGTATACTGCTCCTTGCTTTCGCAGCGAGCGAAGAACAGGTAATGTGCCAGATTTTCCGGGGTTGATCAAAGCTGTCATCAAGCTGACTTGTGGCTGTGAACAGAAACAATTGATGAGGGGTAATGTGCCCAAGAACATCAGATTTTGCTTCCCGCCAATGAACGGTCCAGGATCGATGCATTCCAAGCTACAGTTCTTGAAATTCCCCAAATACCTCAGATTAGTGATCCCGTCAGGAAATCTGGTGCCCTATGACTGGGGCGAAACTGGAGTGATGGAGAATGTCTGTGCCTTTCCATTAAATCGGCGGTACTTTGATCGCAGAACATCAACTAATGGATTTATATGATCGCAGATGGTATTTCTCATCGATTTACCCCGTTTGGAAGCTAGCGGTAACCGCACAATGACTGTCTTTGGGGAGAATGTGGCCAGGTTCCTAAAAGCATCTGGCGTAGATGAGGCCATGGTTGAGAGCATCGCAAACTACGATTTTTCCGCAACAGCAAACCTCGGGTTTGTTTACTCCATGTATGTAACCACCAGGACATGCGTTTCTTTTTATTTTGCTGTCCTAACTAAGTCTAGACCAGGAGGTCACATGGGGGAGGCTCTCCGTCAGGTCGGTGAGTGGTGCTTGCCCCTCCCTCCCTCTGGAAGGCATGTACAATGTGCTGACGACAAATTCTCTCTATTCTCAGGTTATTGTGGCTTGGGAGCGACTGTAAGGGGTCTCGGCCTGGCTACGGACACACCTATTGAAGTCGACCTGGCTGTCAGTAGCCCCCCAGCTCGTCGTACTGCATACTCCCAGGTCTAACTCGTTGTCTAGTGTGCGTCGCTTGGTTCCATCAATTACGACCTCATCAACGCGGTATATAATGCCTGTCAAGGTAAGCCACTCACCAGCCACCCTACTTGCTCGTTCACTCAGCTTCTTTTGCCTGGCTAACGTGCATCTGTCAGGGGACGATGGCATGCAAGAGTACAACGCGCGCGTCGGCCGGAAGCTTAAAGACAAAGGGACACGACCCACGGGAAGGCTCCGGGATCAGTTCCGAATATACTTCCCAACCGATCGGACTGTTTCTGAGAGTAAAGGCGGACGACAAGTGAGGCAGCCCGAGTCAAATTGAGCAAGCCGGGTGTGCCCTGCGAGTGTCGATCCATGCTAACATATTTTAGTCTGCCGGGACTATTTGCGTCCAGGCAAAGTGGTGGAGGGCGCCAAGTTTTCCGAAGGAACTTGTTCGTGACTGCGTCAATAACAGGGACGGGCTTTTGATGCATAGCAAGATTATCTTGGTGCGTAGGCCAGCAGCAGCGGAATTGATTGGTCAAACACCAGCCATGGGATGGGCCTACATTGGCAGCGCCAATCTTTCAGAGAGTGCTTGGTAAGTATAGCCAGTTTGGCACGCGTCCATTGAAAAGCAAATGCCGTGCATTTGCCCTGTTCTAACGGTCAGTACAACAGGGGCCGCGTAGTCAAGGATAGAGGCACGGGGAGTGCCAAGATGAGCTGTCGTAACTGGGAATGCGGTGTAGTTGTACCAGTACATGGAAATCCTGGTAATGGATGCGACATTACCATCTTCTCGGGAGTGGTTCCCGTTCCCATGATGGTTCCCGGTCGCCCGTACAAGGACAGTGACGAGCCTTGGTTCTTTCTTGGTGGCCAGTAGCTACTCATGTGTACCAAGATACTTCCAAGAGAACCGTGTTTATATGAACATGATGGAGAGGAAGCACTTGCAATCGTGAAACTGCAGCAGCATCAATGGCAACAGTTGCCAACCCAAACCCGATCACATGCACGTCGCCGTTTGTTGTTACGTTTCAGCCCGACCAGTATTCTTGCATTGCATGGCAGCATGTAAGCCAGTCAGTGTTCTAGCTCAGCTTGGAATAGTATTGTTTCGCTTGTGGAAATATTCACTCCATGGATCGGGGCACTTGACACCGAGGACGCGGCGGAGGCCAGCTGCAAGCCACTGGCTGGGCTTTTGATGAAGCGTCTCACCCATTGAGAAGCAGCTACAAGAGATTTGCGAAGCGCAATGCAGAAAAAAAACAAGGAAGCGAAATCTCCGACCGTGCCCAGAGTGGGACAGCGGCGTGGCTGCCACGTAGTACATACGTGTTAGTACACACAGGTCCTCTAGAGGGGGGTGTATGGAAGTGCGTGTTGGCATCTCGGCAATCCCAGGTCGATGGTTCAAACTATTCAAACATTTGGAGGGCCTGCTGTCCCTTTCTTACGTACGATCTCTGTTCATGATGAATAAGATGCAAAAAAGCAGCATTGATGAGTGGTAATAATATGGGCTGATTATGCGACGGCTGAGCTCCCTTGAGAGACATCCCTGTGAAGAGATGCTTGCCACCCGCGTCCTTGCATATCTGCAAGAGCACTGATCCCTGTCTCTGGGGCGCCACCTCCAGGCTCCGGGGCTCGTCTTGTTCGTGTGCATGCCCTGCCGCTCTGGTTTTACCAATTTGGGTACGGGGAAAGCGGCTCAACACGCCGCTTAGCTCCCGGGCTGGATATAGGCTACTGCCGGCACGAAGATTGGCTGCCTTGCAGCGTGCTCACGTCATGGTGTATGAAAGAGACCTTACTGATATTAGCAGCAAACTATGGCATCGTCAATGCCACACACGACGTGATCAACAGATGAATCGCTCACCGGTATACTATCAAAGTACTGTTTATGACAGTAACAATTATGGCTTGGGAAAAGCTTAGAAATCGGTCAAATGAGGGTCACTTGAGAATTCTTCATCATTCTTCTTCGCTGGCCTTAAATCGCCGTGAGGTAACACTCCGGCCGAGACAGTCCGTCGGTCCGGGACAGGAACTGGGGCAGCAGTGGATAACTCGTTCATTGAGTTTCGGGGGATAGCCAGGAGTGTTTCTCCCTGGTGTTTCTCCCTATGGTTGAGCGACGTATGTAGTTTGGGAACCGGTGATCGGGAAAGCCGTTTCCGCACGAAAATTTTCAGACAGAATTGACGAGGCCAACGGCTCGGCCACCAAGTTTGACAGGCAGTAGCAGCAAAAGTGCAATGAAGAAGACAGATTCGTTTGCTGCATTGACAAGGGCAGGTTCGAAAACAAAAAGGATAGGCTGCATTGAGCACGGATGTGCAGCGTCGGAGTCGCCGTAATGGGCTGGAGCCGTTGGGTTCTCGTAATCTGAAAGACCTGCCAGAGTCGGCCTCGGCCCGCGAAATACAAGGTCCCGGGTGTTCGCTGCTATACGGATACTTGTTGCTGTAAAAACAAAATTGAGCCTCAAAAAATTCATGGCCCAATGACGCTGCGATCATGAATGGTGCCACGCATGCACAAGCAATCAAACCAGCTCACTGGGAAGCTGCTGCTCAGTGCTCAGATGGGATCGGGGAGTTTTGTCAAATGGATCCCAGCTAAACACTGGGCATGTTGCAGATCATGTCACGGACGGCGCAGATGCAGCAAGTTTCGGCGGACATGCCAGCCAAGGCGTTCTTTGAGGTAGACAGATTGCAGCTGGCAAAGCTGCATCTACAGTGGGTGGCACTAATAAGTACCTATTGGCCCCTCTCCAGATAGCGGTTCTGTGAGTACCTAAATAGCAGCCGCTGGCCTTAAAAAGGCAGCTACAGCACGCCGCTTTAATTTTGCCGAGGGTTAGGTTTCGTAGTTCTGGCTTAAAGTAGCATTGTTTTGGTGTTCCCTTGTATGCGCCTCGGTAAGAAGCTTGAATGATGTATCAAAGCTTTCTATCCGTAGTCCCGATGTCATTGTAATACGTCCTGCCGTGCCCTGGTGTTTTGGTGTCAGTGTCCCTACCCGTCACACGGTGTATGAAAGAGACCCTATCAGCAGCAAATGACGGCATCGTCCATGCTACACGCTACACTGGCGAGAAGTACTCAGTGAGAGAAGAGAGAGCGGCATGTTCCGCCCCAAAACCCACTTGGTCTCATGCAAACATGCATATTAGCGCCGCGGCATAACCACTCATGAGGCATTAAGGACCTATTGCCGCACCTATCATTGGGCGGCTCTCCAAGCACTGCTGTTTTGGGGACCCCAATGCCATCTTCCGGAGACAGTGCACGCGGGACGAACATGTTGCCCTCTATGAGCGGGGACCAAGAATGTGGGTGTTGGGTGGTTACGGTCGAGGATGGGTCGATGCAGTGGGGGAAAAATCCCCCGGCCTGCTGTGTTCAGCTTTTCTCTGCACACGATTGAGGGGGACCCCAACATGAGCAACTTTTCTTTCCCTTACCAGTACAATGGCGCAGACTAGTTATTCATGCATTTTGGGCTTGGAGCTGGCAGATGGTCAAAGGCGATGGTCTCTTGATAGTATCAATCATCCCACTTCATTAATGCGGTACGCAACCCGGGCGGGGTAATACGAATTTGCCCAGGAAGTTTTTTCTACGATTCGAATTCGCTCAAGCAGGTGGCCTATGCCTTCCGGGAGAAATTATTCCATCGGGCCCAGAGATGCAGCGTATGAGTTAAGCTCGCTGGCTGTTTACTGTTGAGGGGATCTCTTGCCCGCAAGCTTGATTGCTCGGAACTGCAACGCAAGTTGCGGAATGCAGTATTTGCTATTCCGGGTCTCTCTCTAAAAAAACAGCCTAAAAGAGTATTTGCTTGCGCCCTCTGTTTAATTGTTCAAAATACTCAATTTGTTGATGTATCACTTTTTGGTGGACAGATTACCCGGTGTCATGTTGTATCTCGATCGCCGGCACCCCTACCGACGGGGCCACTATACACCTTATCGGACAATTCATGTTCTCCGTACGATAATACAAGACAGGTCACTCATAATAGTTAATTAATAGCGGCAAGCATGGCAAATATTCAGTAGTGCTGATCAGGTTGGTGCCCAAGCGGGTCACATTTGGCCTTCGATGAGACAAAGTTAGGCTATCACGACATCAAGCCAAGGCACCGGCAGTGTAACTCCTGGTAGTGAAAATATGCAGCTTGGGATGAATGTGGTGCGTGAAGTTTGGGTTTTTGGCTGGTAGTTCGCCCTTGGTAGTGCATTCGCCCTGGAACCATCCGATGGCAACGTCTGTCAGACAGATTTGAAGACACCACGCACGAGTCAAAACTGGCAGCATGCGATATTGGGTTGGGCGAGGGGACCCGTGACGGCTGCCTACCCGGAGCCGCGCCGCGGTTATATCCAGTAATGCGCAGATTGAACTCGTCATGTGCATGATCGTATGCGCCGCATGCAGGATCAGATATGACGGGGGTCGCACAGAGACCCAGTGGCACACTGACAATACCAACAACAAAGACCCACGCGCAGTTGTGTCTTGGGGGAGGCTCAAGTGCGAGAGGCTGGATGAGGATGCTTGGCCCGAAGCAGCAGGCTTGATTGGGCTCCTACAACCCCCTGTAGCCGTAACTATTCGTACTACGTATAGGCGCCTGTGGCACCAATTTCGTGGACATCAACCTGGGCTAGCGCCGACAAAAAGGCCACGCAGGGTCGATTTTTCCCGGCACCTGCTATGCATCACCGTTCAGATAGATCTACGGCAGACTACTTTCCCCGATGAAGAAGTCGAATCAAATATTTACTGAAGATCCAGTACAACATCTCCCTGATTTCCGACATGACTCAACAGACATCAGGGCTCGGCGTATCTGGCGGTCATGTTCCGGGGGGGCGGGTGGATAGATGTGTGTTGGCGGAAGGAGACCCTCCGTTGCCTCAATTGTATCATACGAATAGATGCCTTCGATCAGTCGCCAGCATCCGAACAGGATTTTGACCAACTTGTGGCTGGCTGTATGTGGTTGCAGATCCGGCGACCCCGTTGCCCACATCCCAGTATTCCCAGAGCCCATGTTGATGGACCCATGGTTGCCATGCCATGCCCGCTCCAGCCAAGAGCTCTTCGGCAGCCGTGCGGTGCAGAGTGGTGAGAAAAAGGGGATTGTACGTAGCCCTGTCTAGCTGTGATATGGAGCCGGATGTCCCTTTTTGTTGGAGGAGCGGCCCCCCTTGTTCCCCTCCCCTCTGCTCCCACATTTGCAGCGCTGAACTTTGTTGAGTGGAGAAAAGGGCGTGAGAAGAGAGATTCGTGCTTGAGGGCGTCGATATTCAGAGGGTTGCCTGGTAGATACATGTAAGTAGAACTTTTGCCATGGGGTTTTGTTGGTGACCTAGAATTGTCCATGGCGACGACAAGACATGGTTAGATCTAGCCAACGACCATGACTAGTAAAGCCAATTCAACCAGTCGTATCCGTACTTCCGGCCTCTTTCCGGAGACATGCCATATTTTCAACATCTCCGTGCACGGTTGTCGATTCGTCTTTACATCTCCTTCCCTTCGATCCATCCCACTCCCCACTTGTTCGTGATTTCGTGTCTCCAAGCGTCGAGCTTGCCAAGGTCGACACCGTTCATGACACAACGGCTGCCTCGGGTTTTGGAAGCTTTGCTCGGCTGAATTAAACAACGAGATGCGAACAGCTTCCTCTCTGGCTAGCTCCTCGTCAATTGTCTCCTTGTCCTCCTAGCCTTGCGCCCTTATTACGCCCACCTCGGCAATTCCGTTGCGGGACAGACGCTTTCTCCTTGTTTGATTTGCTTAATTCCTCTAGATCGCAACCTGCCCTGTTTTAGAGCTTCCAATACCAGCATAACGCGGGTGCCACAGAGGGGTGGGCAACCCGCCCATGCCTTCTTATGGCCTGACATTTTACGGGGCACTTCCCGCCAGCCCGGTTCAACAAGTCGAGATTGACCTTGCTCGTCGCAGCTGCTTTCGTGCTCCGCGTTGCAAGAGCCCGCGCGATTGAACTAACTTACTGGTACTGATGCAAAACGCCCATATCCCTGTTTCCTTGCCTGGCACAATCTGGCTCGGCGTGCCGTAACTAGTCTTGTCACTCGACGGTCAAACTGTCTGCCGGCAAAGCAACTTGGTACTCCGTCGCGTTCGTACGAATACATGCCATTATTATTCATGTAAACCCCCTGCTCTGCGATACGTCTTGGACCTCGCGTACACGACCATGCAGTAGCGCCGTGAGCTAATGTAGCACCGTTGACAGGTGCGAGACATTGTACAGTTTGTCAGGCTTCAATGGAGCTTCGGGCCAAGACGACAATTAGGCCATCCCGCTCTGATGTACTAATATTGATGCCGACCCCTGGCTCCCGTATTCTTGGCCTTCAGGGCAAAGTTTCGTTTTTGACAAGCAAGCACATTGACAGCCAAGGCACAAAGTGTGCACGAGAATGCCGCCATCATAGTCATGCCCTACTCTGCTGGTGGAACCATGTCTTGGAGCACACGGCAGAGAGTGTGCGGAGAGGCCATGTGCCGGAATTGGAAACAAACCAAGACGAAGCTGCTCCTCATTCCCGGATTTATCGATTTTCATCATTGCATCAGAAGTGCGCGATGCTGACGGACAAGCCCTTTGAGGCGCTAGGCTGCACAAAGTAAATTGCGTAGAGTTGCACTTATTAGGAAATGGAAACGGTGCATTTCGACTAGGTGCATATATTCTCTCATGTCCTTGGATATGGTCTGTTCCTCGCTTCTTTCTTTTCTTGGATTCTCCCCTCACCATCTAGACTCGCAAGATGACCCGTGCGAACATAGAATTCAACACAGCAAGCAACCACGGTAGCGCAAACTATCGGCTAAATGATGGAGATAAAAGTAGGATTGGCTGCAAACACGACTTGCGTATTTAGTCAACAGCTATGGAGTGCCCAGGAACGGAGCAGCTATTTATTTACCTGGCTATGTTGCCCACTCCCTGGATGGAACATGCTTGGCTTCATACCATACGACCGCATGCGGCTCTTCCATATAAATAATCAGATCGCTTGCCTTGTGTCTTGTACCATCAAATCTTCGATGATGATGAGGAAGTCTTCAAATACCCAAGTTATCTTGGCCGTATTGTATGCAGGCAAGCAGGTCATCCAGACCCTGCCATCCACTGCGGGCACGCATTGGCTGATCGCTCTTGGAGAGCCTTGGCTCTTTGCTAGTGGACGCCCCTGTATCCACCACATATGTATTTCCTTGGATTTTTAGCGAGCGGGCCCCTCCATCAGCTCGCTCTCGCGTATTTGCTACGGTGCTGCACGCGTGGTAAAATTATTATCAGAAGTTGTGACGCTGCCAAAGCTGCCCGATTCCAATTGAATAGCAGTGTAGGTGGTCTGGGAATGGCCTCTGGATGTGCTTCTGGAGTGAATTTAGCATATTACATCTCGTAAGAAATCTTGAGCCCCGGGTACTCGGTAACTGATGGATATCGTCATCGGCGAACCAGTGCTAGCTGACCGTGACAATCCGGCTATTAAGTTGATCGACATGCAGATGGGAAGTGCATCCTATTTACCGGCGATTGATTTCGGGCACAAGGGGCGTGTGGCTGTCTCTGCTACGTGTGCTTCGCTCTCTGCATACAGCTGACCACCAGCCGTGCTCTGCTAGCTCGTTGGGCCTTGCGATCTGTCTTACATCTCGTTTGGCACAATAGAGTTTGATCTTGCTTTGCTTGTGCCTGTGGGAAGGCACACGATCACAGAATCCGTAGCACGAGGCAAGATAGAGTCGATGCTTTGCGTAGCCTTTACAGCCTGTGTTGCAAGGCGCGCCATGGCCAAGCGGAAACGGTCACGGGGATGAGGATGACAAACGCACATACCTAATCACCAACTCGTTCTAACCCGCATGGGAGACCTCTGCGAATAGTGGGCAGTCCGCAGTCCCGAGGCAGCATCTCAATGACGGGCTCTTTTAGCAAGTGTCAGAGGCTACTACTTCGGATCCGGTGCACACATCTCTGCAATGGCGACACTTGCTTGCCCACCAGACCTACAGCGCATCATTTTTCAATTCCTTGCAAGCCGAGATGAGCAGCGGTAGCTGTAGGTAACTAGAGTTAGTTAGTCACGCACTAAAGCTGTCCGCGTCGACGCCACGATCCACACCCCTGTTGTCGCTCCCAAATCGGCCCATTGCGCCACGCTGGTCTATGTTGAACTTGAACCCTAGTTCAGTCGCCGTCGTCTGCCAACTGCATAGTTACATACTGAGTACACGTAGGTAAAAGGGCGCAATGCTGCGACCTCTCTGGCATGCAGCCGAGGATTGACCAGGGCTGCCCGGCTGTCGCGCTCCCTGTTGTTCTTGACCTCTACGTCCTAGTGTCCTTGCAATTTTGTGTTAGTCACGTCAGGCAAATCGGCCAGCCTCTGTAATCAAACGAGTGTGTAGCTTTTATACTTGGCAGAGCACTGCAGAACCAGTGATATATGATAATCACAGCCGACTGCTTCAAGCTGAGCGGCCTTGCTCTGCTCTCGACATGGCCAGCCCAGTGCCGGCTTGCTGTTTTCGGTCGTCATCAAGACGTGAATTGCGACGCCAACCGCACACTATGACAAAGTAGGTACAGCGCTGGCGCACGCTACATGGCCCCTATGGTCCGTCTAGTCCAATACCATCGCCAGGATGCCTGTTCCCAGCATACCGAGTACCTGTCTCTGAACCACCAATGTTGCTACCCCTCTGTGCAGTCAGTCAATATTTGAACCTGACTTGTCTCTTTTGCTTGTTACTAGTTGGCTCGATGGGGCACTCGGGATGGTAAAGCTCGACATGGGCCTGGCTTTTCTTTTACTTAACTAGTAGATTGTTCCATGGACAACACCGAGGAGCCAGAATCGCATCCGCAATAGCGCAACGCCCAGTCTTCTCTCTCCACTTCGTCACTTGCGTCTAAGTCAACCCTCGGTCGCACCTGCCGAAAGCCCAACTGCGGCGCACGTAACTATTTATCATCAGTCATCGCTTCCTCCAGAAGGACACCATGCCCAACCTTGCAAATCCTTTTTGGTCGATGCTGCCTAGGTATGCACGCCCATGCGCTGACTAGACTAGCACAGCAGTATCCGTAGTTGCCATCTTGAGATCTCTCTACTGGTACATTCGGTTTTTTAAACTTACACCCCCCTATTCTCACTACACACCACATCATCTTCACCACCTTTCTCCTTCCCTGCTCTCTTATTAATCGCCATCTTCTTTCGCATCACTACAATAACTAGACGGAAGCGGATCCGTCAAGAGAAACTCGCCCCGCTAGATACCACCCCCAACACCCACCTTGATACGACGCTTCCAATAATGCCAGAGTCTTTAGCTCTTCCCTCTAAATGCCACCACAGTTGCAAGCAGTCACCCAAGATTATCCGCCTGGGTCAGCACTTTATTAGTCCTTGACAAGTTCTGCTCTCGCTAGTCTCTCGACCGTCTCCGGGTTGTGCATTAAAGCAAGCCTCTTGGCTCAGTCGCAATAGTCGAGTTACTACCAAGACGAACCAAAACTCGGGGCGCTTCTGTGCACAGCCCAATTTTGCTGCCAACGATTCGTCCTATACGGCTCTTTAAACTCTGGACCCCCATCGCCTCTAAATCTTGTCCTCTTCTAGACCGCACTTGGGCTTGTGCCCCCTCCCCCTTCTCCCACTGGACTCGGTCCAGGGCTCCCTTGTCATTTTGCCTAGCTTCCCATTTTGCTCATAAGCTCCTTAACACCCGCCGCCCGGAAGTTAAAACAAAGCCTTCCCCGCCACGGCTCGATCGAAGTTTACGAGTTTTTGAACTTACTTTCCTTATTACCTCTTCAACTTGTCAAGCCTTGCCAAGACGCCCGCCACTTATCATCACAGGCGCCCCGGTGGTGAATCATCAACTAGTTTCCTGGCTGTGACCACGCCCACTGCGGCTTATTGGTCCTCTACGCCTCTTCAGGCTCCTTCGCCCTCATCAGTCATACATACGTGTTTGCGGGCCAAGATAATCAAAAGGACGAGATAGCACGACGGGAGCACAAAAACATTTCGCCGCCGAATCCGCCAGCCTTCTCTATTCCAATCTTCTCCCTCCTTTGCCTTTCCACAAACCTCCTCAACTTCTACACAACACAATTTGAAGACCGACAGGCCATTCGTCTCTTCGACTCCTTATTTCTTCCTCTGTCTCTCCTCAAACTTTCTTCTCTTTGATTTGAACGTTCGAGCTGGCAACTGTGCCGTCGTGCCAATTCTCTGAAATCTAACTTTTCCAGCTTCTCAGCCCAAACTTTGATCATCTCGAGGCTGTTTGGCCATTCCCCAACCTAGCCTTGAAGAAGCTTCGTGCTAGTCACCAACCATGGAGAATCAATCAGCGCCATTGATCCCTACATTCGAGGGACACATCTCCAGTACCTTGGATGCTCTTGTGCTCTTCGAGTCATGCTTGGATGGCATCCTTAATCATGTCCCCCGCCGTCCTCATGACCGTGAGCGTCAAGATCTTATCAAAAGCGGTAATATCTTCGTCTACGAAGAGCATTCCTCTGGAATCAAGCGCTGGACAGATGGTGTCTCCTGGAGCCCAAGCCGAATCCTTGGCAACTTCTTGATCTACAGAGAGCTCGAGAAGCCCTTTCCTCCGGGCGAGAAGAAGCGAGCCCTGAAGAAGAGCAAGAAGTCGTCCTCACCTCAGGGAATCGTCAAATCCGAAACGATTTCCCATACAAATATGTCCTATGTCGCTGCAGGACTCGATCAATCCAGCAACAGCAAGGATCAGGAGCGCTCCTTGATCGGCTCACTCGTGGACTCGTACCCTTTCAAGCCCGATGGGCTGGTGAAGAAGACTATCAGCATTTCCTACCAGGGCGTCGCTCATCACATGGTGAGCTACTACAACGTCGATGATGTTACATCAGGCAAGCTTGTCACCCCAACGAATAGCATTATCACGCGAGGCGTCACTCCTCGGTCTGAACTCTTTCTCGCTCAAAACTTTCGAACTCCCATTGACGAGGTTGAGTATGCGGTAGCTGAACATACCGGGGCCGTGCCCGCCCAGTATGATCCCGACCACGGCTCAATCAACAATGGTAGTGGTGTCCTCCACCGTGCCATGATGCAAGGCAACCTACAGAACGCCATGAATAGTATTCATTCAAGCAGCTCGGGTTCTGCTTACATGTTTCCGCAACATTCTCCCACTACACAGAACGGCGGCTATCCAGGCCCTGTTGCGAACTCGGGTTTCCAGGCCGCCATGCCACAGCAAATGCCCTACGCAACCAACCCAGCGAGCAATTACTCTCTTGAACATGCCAGAGGCGAACGATTTTCTGTCACACCAACAGTTAACCATGAGTTTCCCCGTAATATGCCACCGGCCACATCTTCTAGACGTCCCTCGATATATGACGTGGCAAGTCATCATCCTTCAGACATGAGCGGCATGGCCTTTGGATCCAACAGTACCGACACTCGACCTTTGGCTAGCAACCCCTACCTTACCCATCAATCATACTATGTGCAACCTCAGCACCAAACTGCGGCGGCTACCCCACAAACTTCGACATTTCCAGTATCCCGTGCATTGAGGCTGGAGTCGGATGCGATCCATGCCGACGACAGCATCAACCACTCATACAACCTCGACGGTGCTTCGGGGGTCTGGGGTATCGAAAGTCTAGAGGGCGACTCTGACCATCAATACTACACTCAAAATAATGTCCATTGGACCAACGGGCCCAATTCTCTCCACCGATCATGATTGCGTTGGCATTTGTTTTATCGAGCATCCCTACCTGTTGCAGCATCTTGATCTACTACACTTTGCAAGGAACAACGTCTCTACACTCGCGGTCTCGCCTCTTTTCACAGGTGCACTTTATGGGTTTTATCTTTCCACATGTTCATATTGGTTTGTTATATCTTTTACTTGAAGTAGTCTGCGACCATTGTCTTCCTTCTTGGGTTGTTTTTAAGGCGCTTGGAAAAAAGGTAGCCGCGAGGCTCATGATACACATTCGGTTCAAATGTCGGCTGGGCAAGACGAACTCATCGGGCAACGGTTTGGCGTTCAGAGTTAATAGTCCTTTGAAGATACCACTATCAGCAATTTTGTTAAGAAGAGAACAGATACAGGAAATGCAACCCTATAATTCATCCACATGTACATGTGCGATTTCTGAATTGAATAATTTTGGACATGCAAATAAAAATTAAGACCATCCCCTAGAGACGCATGCTTAAAACGACTTGTTCATCAACAGGGATGTTGGACGGGACTCGTGCCTCTGGTGTGCCGTCTCCACTGCTGTGCCTGACGCTGCGACCGCGGTAGACTGCTTTTTCTCCCGCCTAAAGTTGTTTCGTGCAAGAGAAGGTCGCCACGGCTTCGAGCATATTGCCTCCCAACCCCGGAATACTTCGATTTCTACCCTACTGAGAACGCACAGCCGAGCGAGCGGTGGAGCCACAGTTATCGCAACAACTGTCGTTATGCTCTCCTCGCAAACCACATCAGCAGTCCTTGGTCGGGTGGCCTTGCGAAGGACGCTTCTCTTGCAAACACCGTCACGGCTGGCTTGCCCTACACGGGCGCTCTCCTTCTTTCCACGACCGCTTCGCCGTATCCAAAGTGGCCTCCTTGCGCCAAACTTGTACCGAGAAACCTCGTACGTGTGCATCAATGGCTAGCTGCCTGATCCTTATCAACCCTCTGCTTCATTACGCCGTCGCTTGTACCCAGGCGAACCCAGGTTCGTCGCTAACTTGCTTTTTTTAACACAGCTCCAAGTCTTTTGCATCGCGCAAATCGCAAGCTTCCATGCAACCAGACAACGAAACCCGAATACGCACGAGTACTGGGTCGACTTCCGAGGTCACGAAAGCATCCAATCCCTCGTCTAATCCGACTCTGCACGAAGACATATATACTTTGCCGAATATCCTCACCTTTTCCAGGCTGCTGGCGGCGCCGTTTATTGGATACTTTGTTTTGCACGATTCGCATGCTTGGGCGGCTGGAATGCTGACGTATGCTGGTGTGACCGATCTTCTGGACGGTTGGATTGCACGACGATGGAACCGCAAGACGGTTGTGGGAACGGTCATTGACCCAATGGCTGACAAAGTGCTCATGACGGTCTTGACAGTGTGTCTCGCTGTTAAGGGGGCGTTACCAGGTGCGTAGAAGCTGCATACGTCACCGTCGGCGCATTAGGGACTTGGCTCTCCGAGATGTGGCAGGAGCATCAATACTGACGACGTACGTGAATAGTTTGGGTGGCAAGCATCATTCTCGGTAGAGATGTCGGGCTCGGCATTGCGGCCATTTACTACCGCTGGATATCGCTTCCGCCCCCGAAAACCTTTGCACGATACTGGGACTTTTCCCTACCCTCTGCGGAGGTCCGTCCCACGACGATTAGCAAGTATAATACTTTTCTGCAGCTGGCCCTTGTCGGTGTGACAACCGCAGCGCCGCTCGTGCCGCTAGACTTGTCACAGGCTTTGATGATGATGCAGTACGTCGGCTTTTCCTTCAGTGTCCCGTGGTGTGCATCAGACTCACAGTGCGAAACAGATACGTTGTAGCGGCGACGACGATTTGGAGCGGCGCAAGTTATGTGTATACCAAAGATGCTGTCAAGATATTAAGCGCACCCAATAAGCAGAAACCCAAGCAATAATGTAAATGCCACTTAGAAGTCTTGGCGTTGGATTCGGTCATGATGGGGAATGGTATCAATTAATAGCGCTAGAAACTGCAGTCATACGATTCCTAACGGGCTTGGTTCAGCCAGGTTTTTAAAATCTCCGCATGTACACCAAGTCAATATCGCTGCATCGCGGCTTTCAAGGCTGGTATATATGCCAGTATATATGTCCTGGATTCGAGAACACGTTCAAATGTTTGTTCAGAGCGTCACATGATGGTGAGCCAACTTAAATATTTTCGGCAAAGGACGACTTTCGGTCGAAGCGACGCCGAACATATGCAAGCAATCGCAAACTACCCGAGGGCGTAACGCCTTCCACCCGGCGAGCTTGGGCGAGAGTTTCGGGGCGTGTGATTTTGAGGACTTCGCGCTCTGAAAGTGCGAGGCCCGGAACAGAGTCGTAGTCGAGATCCAAAGGCAGTTGAACTCCCTCATCATTCTTGAATTTGCCAATTGCAGCCTCGTGCATTCTGATGTATGGGGCATACGTTGCTTCCAGAACAACCCGCTCCCGAATTCGGGGCGGAAAGTCCATGATATCAGGAATAAGGGAGCCGAGACGCTCCAGGTCAATGCGTGTCTTGGCATTGGAGAGACGGACCAGATCGATGCCGCTGCGTCGGCTAGAGTCGCGCTTGGTATGAAAACCATGCTCTCTCCACTTCCCTGCCGAGAGAGAGACCGCCTCGAGGCTCCTTGTCAATCTGTTGATCTGATCCCTCTCCTCCGTGAAAACCTCCCAGCGGCGGTCCGTAACGACGCCCCATTTGCGGCCATTTTCGGTGAGTCGCAAGTCGGCATTATCAGCTCGTGTTGCCATGCGGAATTCACTTCGAGATGTGAACATGCGATAAGGCTCAGTCACTCCCTTGGTGATCAGGTCATCAACCATGATGCCAATGTACCCATCGGATCTCGACAGTGATACGCCGTGAAGACCTAGTGCCGCTCTTGCGGCATTCATCCCCGCAAGAATGCCTTGTCCAGCTGCCTCTTCGTAGCCAGTGGTGCCATTGATTTGACCGGCGAGGTAAAGCCCGCTGATGGCCTTGGTTTCCAACGTAGACTTCAGCCCACGGGGATCGATATAGTCGTACTCTACGCCATAGCCTGGCTGGAGCATCTTGACTTTTTCGAGGCCAACAATAGTTCTCAGCGCTTTTTCTTGTCCTTCAGGAGGGATCGTCATAGATAGACCATTCGGATAGATAACAGGGTCATCAAAGCCTTCAGGCTCGAGCCAGACAATATGCCTTTCCTTGTCAGCAAAACGGACTACTTTGGATTCCAGCGAAGGGCAGAATCTAGGGCCTTTGACAGATTCGCGGATATGAACTGTCTTATCCAAGTTGTCCCGTATCACATCATGTGTTGCATGGTTCGTATAGGTCATGCTGCAGGTAAGCTGATCTTGAACCACAACCCTGCTGTTCAAGTAGCTGAATGGGCTAGGTGGGCAGTCGCCATATTGCATTTCCAACACATTGAAGTTGATGCTCGACCTGGCTAATCGCGGGGGCGTTCCAGTCTTCAGGCGACCCAGCAGGAAGCCAGCATCTCGCAGAGACTTTCTCAACCCAATCGTCGCCGCTTCACCCAGCCGGCCGGCCGCGTATGTCTGTAGGCCGATATGGATCTCTCCGCCTAGAAATGTCCCCGTTGTTATAATAACTCGTTTCGTGGAAATGAACTCGCCAGAGTCGAGTCGAACGCCGGAAATAGCGGACTGATGCAAACTCGGTGCGGTCTCTTCTGTCGACAGCACGATATCGGATACAGAACCGAGTATTATAGAAAGATTCGGATAGGATTGAAGTTCCTCGCGCATGTGTTTCTGGTAGAGCTTTCGGTCTATTTGTGCACGCGGGCCCTAGACAAACAGAAACAAGTTAACCTGATGTTGGCTATCAATGTCAGGATACGCATTATGTCTCTACATACCCAGACTGCCGGTCCTTTACTTCGATTCAGCACATGGAACTGGACGCCAGCCTTATCGATTATGCGCCCGGCAAGGCCGTCAAGTGCATCGATTTCGCGGAGCATGGTACCCTTGCCAATGCCTCCGAAACTGGGGTTGCAGGAGCATGTACCGAGATTTTCAATCTTTGGAGTAACGAGCGCTGTTCTAGCTCCGGCTCGCGCTGCCGCGGCGCAGGCTTCAGCACCGGCATGGCCGCCTCCTATCACAATTACATCGAAGGTCCTACCGGCCTCCATCGTTAGCGACAAGCACAGTGGCTGGCCCTTCCAAGCAGCTGTTGCTACTCACCTAGCATCCTTGGAGACGGTCGCTAGATGCATGCGGTGACTCGTTTTTGATATAATGCTCCTTGCGCGCACATTGCGTCGCGCAATCGCATGCATGGTATTGATTGTAACTGCAAGAAAATCTTGTGCACGTCACAGCTTTCGTCACGTCACTTTTGGGAGTGCTTCTACCCCTAACGTCGGCCAGGGGAGTTTAGAACGAAACCCCCTGTCAATGGAATGGCTTGGCAGCGTTGATTCCTTCCTAATATAGTTAGCTTCCTTGTAGTCACACAGGTACACATTATTCTAAGCCGTAAGCAGGTCTAGAACTTACACTAGTACCCCTATCCTAGAAGATTAATCCTAGCTAGTTTACTCATAATAAGAAGTAGTTGTTAGAAACTTGGGCTACAGCCTACCTTTCCCTATATTTAGCCTGAGGCCACGAGGTGCTAAGGCGAATATATAGGTAACAAAATAAATAGCCTATAATAAAGTACCGAAGTTTAGCAGCTACCCAGATTTAATTAACTATCTATAAACTCATAATATATATCTATCTTAAATAATAGTAAGGTAAAACTTTAGTGATAGAATTATATCCTATATACTTAAGAAATTTTTTAAAATTTTCTACTAATCTCTATTCTCTATACCTTTCGCTAAATATAATATAGACACCTTAGTAAATAGGCCAGCTTTTTAATCATCTACTTAGATAAGCTAGGTATAGGCCTATATAGACTATACTATATAATATTATCTATATATTTAGATACCTTCTCTCTTTCTTCTTCTCCTTAAGAGAATTACTAATAATTAAGATACTTATTTATAGTAGCTTAGGGCTAGTCTATAATAGTATTTTTAACTCTAGTACTTCTTTAAATGGAAAAGTAATAAAAAATCGCTAATATTATATAATTAACTTTACTTATTAGTATCTAATTAGCTAATTAATAAAGGTATAGTAGGTATATAATAAAGAAAGTAAAGATTAAGTAGTTGATTAAATAACTTAAAATTAAATTTATCTTGTTTTACTAATATTAACCTTTCTTCTTTAGTCTTAGTTTTATATCTATACTAGCTATAACTATATTTATTTAAACTATTCTATATATAGAAAGATTTATTCTAAACTCCTATAGTTAATATTAAAGCTTAGGCTTACTTTTTATTACTTAGAGAGTAGTATAATAATAGCTTATCTCTAGTTTATAGTTAGTCTATTTCTTAGGAAGTAAGTTAGGTTTAAATACTATAAAATAATATTAAGTAATATCTTTAATATAAAGTCTTATTAAAAATAAAACTCTTAATAATAAAACTATTACTTAGATTAATTAGTAAAAATCTAAATTACCTAGTTATAAAAATATCTTCACCTTAAATACTTATTTATCTCTTTATTATTAAAACTAATTACTTTAATTATCTAATTATTTATTAATCTTTAATTATAATAATTAATAAGTAATTTATTAATTACTTTTAATATAATTACATAATTATATATTCTTTTTTTTTATATTTTATTTATAATTAACTTTATTATAATATATATTTATATTTTATATAAAAGTATTTATAATATTATACTTTT
>NW_007930854.1:0-101030 GCF_000280675.1 Beauveria bassiana ARSEF 2860
GTGCCTTATGTAGGAGTGTTTATAATAATATCCCTAATTATCTAGAATAATGTTAGACTTCCTAATAATTTAGCTAATATTAGTAGAATATAAGAGGCTATTTTTAGTAGCTAGTAAAATAGTTTTAGTATTATATATAGACCTAGATACTAAGATTATTAGAATCTATTAGGTTTTATATTTTTAGTATTATATTAGCCTTATTAAGGACCTAGATTTATTACTTTATTTATATATTAAGACTTAGCTAGATAGGGTTTATATAACTCTAAGTAATAATAAACTAATACTTACTAAGTCTAAGTAGTTATAGGATAGTGAGGATAGCGTTAGTAAGGGAGGTAATATAGTGCTATAGTAGTTAGAAGATAAGTCAGAGATAAAATATAAAAGTGAGGCTAAATAGACGTGATGCGGTGAAGAGTCTCTAAAGTGTACTTATATATATATGTGTATATCCACTCCACTTAACTTAAAAATTATAGACATCTATCAATTTAAGGTCTAACATATAGCATATCCACGCGACTTGGTCTAAATGTGGATGGGTGTAGTGGTTTCGAGCCTTGGGAGGCCGCAACCACTAAAGAAGCCACTGGCCACTATTGTAGCAACAGCCACCGCATGCTTACAGTAGTGAACTAGTTTTATTAACACAACTATGCCACGCCTAGCTTTTCTAGATACATGCTGCTAGAGTCCTGCACAAGCATTCTGGTTGAAGCGACCCAGTACTGAAGCAGTCCTGTGCTGAAGCAGTCCTGTCTGAAGGTGATTGGTGGAAGCACCTACTAGTACGGTTGGTGATAATAAGTATTGTGAACGCTTCTATCTGTCATCTGTGGTAGCGAGCGACACAGACAGAGCCGTCCCCCGAGTTCCTCCTTAATCAATATGTCTTCGACTAATAACTGCCCCGCGTTACCCTCGTTCACCCACGCACTCCTCCACTGAGTCATACCCGTCTTTTTCGCTATTGACGCTGCAATATCTCCACGTGGATAGACAATTACTGTCAGAACCGCAGTGTTGTCTGGTCTTCGACTCCGCGACCGCGCACTTGTTGAGTGCAGTATAGCCGTCTTTTTCGTAGTTTTGGACGCAATACAGCAACAGGTCTAGACAAGACTTATCAGAGCCGCGGCGAATTGCCTCGCAATACCCTTGGGCTTCCTGCTCATCACGGCTTAGCTGTTTGGTCGGCCCCGCGTTACGAGCTGCGCTGATCCAGGCGATGTAGCTACCAACTCTAGTATACTTGGAGGGAGCCCCGTTACACGACTCTCCGTTGTCATCTGTTAGGGATTCTGACGTGATACCGATCACTTCTTGCGTCTCCTGGAGGACAAGAGGTCCGCCGCTATCACCGGAGCATGTGTTCTTGCCATTCCCGCCAGCGCATACGATTGTGTCTTCAGCTGCAGACCAAGGCTTGTCACACTTTGTGCGTTGCAGAATAGGTATATCAACTTTCCCAGTCGCTCGGCCTGATTCCCCTTACCGTACTTGGCAGGATCTGTCACGCCCCTTGAGACATGGGGTCAGCGCCTTTTCCGACCATGCGGTCCACGACTCCACGAGGGCTTCATAGCACTCACCAGCCTATGGCTGTTGCATTGGAACCGGCCACGGGGTCTGAACCATCTGCTGCTAGCACTGCGTAGCCGACCGCGTTGCTCTCGGGAAAGCCGCTCTCTAAATACAAGAGGGCAATGTCATTTTGAAGATGAGAAGCTTTCTCAAAATCCGGGTGAATCCTGACGCCGGTAATATTGCTCGACAATCCCGATTTCGTGTTGAGCTACTCTATGATTAGCCATCCGCTTCCCCTATTCGGGGAAGCTTCCTGTCTGGATAATGAATGAACAACATCTAGACCCAGGGCAGACTGACCGTCGTTCCTGCCCATACAATGGTCTCCGAGATGGATGCGACCTTGGCGCAATGAGCCGCCGTAAGAACAGTATACTGGTCTAGCAAGGTTCCTCCGCAGCTCTGGGGACCCGTCAATTGGAGGTTGACCACGAATGGAAATTCACCATCTTTGGCGTCTTGTCCGTCGACAATCCTCTTGTTGATAGTTGCCGCTGCTATTAGTGCCGGGGTAGCAAAGAAGGCGATAGCTAGAGTAATAGTGGCCTTGGGTAACATCGTATAGATAAGTAATGTGCTCTGATTGGGAGAGGTATGTATAAAATTCACAGTTAGCAGGTTGCTCTGTGGTAATTTTAATAGAGAAAATTTATTTCTTCTTACCGCGACATATATATACACAGCCATACGTAATGACTCATGGCCTGCTTTAAGCACGAGCGACTCGTGAATGATGCGCAATTGAACATACCCATAGGAAAAATCCAACCCAAGTCCAAGGTAGTTTCTGGCTGTAGGCAGTGCGACGTACCGCTCTGTAAAGACGGAAAACCGTTGGAGTCTGTGGCAAGCATTGTACTAAGAAGTAAAAAGTTTGAGAATTTGGCAACCTGATTGGCCAAGATCCCTGCCGCGCTAAAAGGTAACACTTTCGCAGTCATGCGTTTATCATGCGCTTTCGTATGCTAATCAATTCTGATTTATGCTCTATTGCAAACTGGTCTCATGCATTAATAGCATAGATATTTATACTATAGACTTTAGATGAAGGGTCATCGTCAAGGCTCGAACCCACTACACTGGATAGCCACGTGGACCATCTATAAATGGTCCATCTCTATTAAATCCATTTTGTCGACGCTCAGATTACATAATATCCATTACATTCGTGCTTGAAATGGATGTATTGAATTGAATTGCATTTTTTTACGTCTAACTAGCGCCCTAGAGTAGGGTTGAGACGTGCTATCGAGTCATGTTATTATATGATTACACCCACTTAGTAGGTTTCCACAGAACGCGCTAAGTCACGCTTATACTCTTAATAGAATACCCCTAGGGAGTTCCTCTATCTAACCGTCCTCTAGCTATAGCAGTTTCACGCCTAAGGGCAAATAGTTATTAGTATTAATACCCGTTAGTAGGATCACGATAATGTTTTTATATACTTCCTAGACTACCTCTAGCTAGAATTCTCTTATAAGAAGAGGGGAAAATAGTATAGCTTAGGAAAACCCTTAATAGTAAGAAGTAGTATATAAGAAGTATATATTACCTTTATAGCCTTTATATAAGGACTTTTAAGGGCTTTTTTTTCTATTATAATAAGTAGCTTAAGAGAAATATAAACTCTCTAAAGTTCTCCTTTATGTGGCTACTAGGTCTTACTAGCGTATAGCTATTAAAACCGTAGGTTAGTAGGCCTATGAAAACGCCGCCACTAATAGCGGGACTTTTCCTTACCCTCGTGCGAGTAGGGCTAGTGTACCGTGCAATCTCGTTATAAGGCGCGACACATGAGTCAGGCGAGCTTCGAGTGGGTTTCGAGAGTATGCTAGGCGCGGCGTTGTTCATGCTAGGCATATTAAATTTTATGGTGGCCTGGATGTTTCGCGGGGACGATAAAATGAAGAAGATATAATACTGTGGTTCTGAATTGAGTACGTTTCGTTCAGAACCTATTGTAAGCGCCACTCACGCCGTCACCCAAGTACAGCGCAGGAGGCTGACTGTTCGGCCCTGTGGAGGCCCCCACAGAACCTAGAGAATACAACATCATTACCTCCTCTCTCTTCCCTGACACTGACCCCGTATGCTTCAAGACGTAAATATGTAAATGAACTACCATTTTCATCATATCCCTAAATGAATCTTGTGTTTTAGCTTTTATAGAAAATTAACTAGTATTGAAGCCCTTACAACATATTACTCACTTCAGAATAGGCTTCTGATAAGCCTCAAAAAGCTAGCAGACTCCCCTTTCACAAGTGCCTTGATAGCCTGGATTATCTGATAAGATCAATACCAAGAAGCTCCCTCACAAAACGTATCGCACACATCTTGTTTCTTCTATCAGTATTGTACTATCAAGCGTCGAGTGGCGTTTAGTTGGCTTTGAAAGCAGCATAAGCCTGGAGAGCAGAGACAAGAGCCGTCACAACAGAATTGCTGGTGACGCCGTTGACAGCATAGATGACGGAACTGACGCCGAGGAGGGCGCTAAAGGAAGCAGCAACAGCCTTTTGAATCGGGTCCTGGAGCGCTGCTGGATTCTTGGACCAGTAGTAGTTGAGAAGAGCTGCGTGATTCGATGTCAGTCACGAGCGCGGTAGCCAGCCTTGGGGGAGTCGCTCTTACAGGCAATGAAGAGAAAGCCGCTGCCCTGGTACCATCCTAAGCGGGCGCAAGTCTTTTGCTCCTGGGGCAAAGTCTTGATGGAGGCGTGTGACTGCCAGTCTCGGCCATTGACCTATGCAAAGCGCCGTTGTTAGCACAGTGATGGCTCATCGCGGGTGCGGCTCCTCCGCAGCAGCGCAAGATGCAGGACATACAGTGTGGCCGAGCGAGACGAGCAGCCAGGCGCCGGCGGAGATCTCGAGAGCAGAAGGCATGATGAGTATTTGGTGGATGGATTTTGTTGATGGACAGATTGTGCTCACTACGGTGGCGATGAGAGGTTGAGGAGATGTTATATACGGGCGCGGAGAGTAGGCCTCGGCTACCTATGGGTCCGTCGGTCGCACCGCCAAGGGTTATCCTGATCCGAAACTCCGTCCCCGACGGCGCCGACCATTTTGCATATTGTACTTTCGGCAGTTTGACTGTTCGTTTCTTTCTGATTTATTGGTAATTTTCTGTATTTTCTCAATGTGATTGACTTGGTAAGCCGTGGTTGTAGTCATCTTTGTTACTGCATCGCTGATGACGCGATCATATACGAGCTAGTAGGCAACGACGATTTGGCATTATACACTACCAACACACTATGCAACGAGGGATCAAGCCAAGTATCCCAATGCAGTCTTCACAGAAATCAAGGGCTGACATTTGCACGCTAGAAACGGCGGTTCTCGACGAAGACAAACAGAAGGAAGTGATTACACTCCGTACAGCACAAAATGTACGGAGAATCAACTCAAAAAGAGCGTCGAGATTTTTCATCACCGGCCATTTGAACAAACCTTCTAGCTAGGATTAATTCCTCCCAACCAGTCTTGCGACCAACCCAAACATGATGGCCGCTACGGCCGCAATTACAAGCGCCATGGTATGGAAGCCGTACGCCTGATTGAGCCAGCCACCGGCAAGCGGCCCAATGGCCAATCCAGAAAAGAAAAACACTGAATTGAGTCCATGCAGCTGCGCATAAGGTCCATGCTCGCCAAAAAAACCTGGGTTCGCCTTGTGGTAGGATTCGATCACGGTCCCGGCTTCCACGGAGCTGACGGGGCTGATAAGTGCGAGCGCAAGACCATTGAAAGCCAGAATGGCACAGAAGAATGGAACTCTGGCAGCGTCTTCTATCATTTTGAGCGATGGCAAGGACAAAAGACCAAATGCAGGTACAAGAAGAAGGTATCCTGTCATTGCCAACGCTTTCGCCCCGTATCTGTCCGCGGCCCAGCCGGCTGGCTGGCCGAGTCCGACAAAAGGTATCATCATGCAGACAAATACCAACCCAACTTCTTTGGAAGAAAAGGAAAACATCTTTGACAGTTCAATGGGCACGGTCGCATCGATGACGCCAAAGCTGACTCCCTGAACCAGGGAGATGGTCATGGCCATTGAGAGCCTTGTGTTGCGTATACAGAAGAGGACTGGGAGATGCTGTGACAACCAGCCAGAATTTTCAGGTATTCTGAAAATCGAGTTTCCCAATTCTTCGCTTCGTTCCAGTAGAGGAGAGGTCTCGCTGGCATTGATCGGACACTCTTGAGCCGCCAGACTATCGCGGGATTCGGAGCTTGCTTGATCTTTGTCTAGGTCGGGTACTACTTTATAGTTGTCCATTTCCATCTTGTCAAGCATAAGCAACCTCATGGTCAGATCGAGAAGCAGGACGATGGCGCTGACCGCAAAGATGGCACCCATCCCCCCGAGTTCGTACAGAAAGCCACCAAGCGCGGGCGCCACCAATTCGCCCACAGACACAAAAGAGTAGATGATTCCCGTCACCCTACCCAGCTCGCTAGTGCCCACGAGGTCCTGAACAGTTGCAAACCCCACCGCCCACACGACTGCGACCGAGATGCCCTGGAGCAGCCTGGCCGCCATCAGGACGGCCGTAGAAGTGCCGGCGCAGAGCATCGCCGTGCTGGTCAGCAGCGCCACCACGCCGGTGAGAAAAGGTATCTTGCGCGAGCCAAACCGGTCGGCGGCCCATCCCACCGGCACCGCAAAAAGCACCGAGGAGCCCGCGTACGCGGCCAGCTGGCGCGACGTTTGCGTCTGGATGGCGTCGTCGTCGACGACGCCCAGACGGTCGCGCAACAGAAAGGGAATGACGGGGACGACGATGCCGTAGAGGAACAGGTCGCTGAAGAGGCCAATACCTACGGTTGCGATGACGAAAGGGCGCGCCGATCGCCACCGATGGCCCCATGGCGGTGGTGGCAGGTGTGCCATGGGTGTAAGTCGGTTACACTGTAGAGCGGTGCCGTTTCCTGGCCAGGGGGCGTGAGCATATGAAGCTGAAAAGGGTTTTCAAAGAGAGGGTTGAAGTGAAGAGTAAGAGATGGGTAGAAACCGAACAGAAAGAGAAAGAACCGGGCAATAGAGATGCGAAGCATCTAAGGTCTCGGGGAGCGACCCCATTATGGTGGTTGGCTGAGACAAAATAATGCATCTGTAGCATTCTGTACCCGATACTCGGATTTTTGTATCTCAGCTTACAGATATTATGAAGCATTCATGGCCAATCTGGACAGCGCACCGAGTTTTTTTTCCTTTTTCTTGTTGCCCCTCAAGTGCAGCTTCCCACTCACATTCAGCTCGGTCACGAGCGCCAGCTCACTTCTGCATCGGCACTGGTCCAAGGTCAAGACAGTATGATTCACTCTACCCTAGCCAAGTTGCTTTTAAAAGCCGAGCCAGATGACGTAGCACCGTAGCTATGGCCATTGGGCACGAGTTTACCGGCACTGCCGCAGTGCAATATTGCGCATATAAGCCGTCTCATCTAACGAACAGCCAAGGGAGTTGGCTCAGCACACAACACAGATCCAGCCAGCGAATGAAACTGAGAATTGTGAATGATGCAATTCATGAGGTTCGGCAAATAATGTGAAAGGATAAAATATGTGAAGGTGCTTCCTTAAAGCACATAAAAGAAGTCGTCTCTAGCCTAGAGGTCTGGAGCGTCAGAGGCACGGCTCTGAGTTTCCCGATGAGGCCCAAAAGAGTGCTACCGAAGTCGAGAACTTCTGGTTCGACGAGAAAAAATTCGCAGACGTCGAAACTACAGTGCTGGATGATATGATATAGTGTTGTCAATCTTGGGCCCTGAGAAGCGAATGTTAATCACACCACGTTTTCAGCGCCGCCTCCTTCTATCCCAGCTTTGAAAATAAAACTGAGCAAAATCATTACAAACATCAAATCGCAAGAATCAACCATCTCTAACAATAGACCAGAGCATCACTCTGCTAAAGTCGAAAACATTGCCTTTGTTTTGTCATACAGGGTACGATTGCATCACGTGGATTGGCGTCGAGGCGTGATCCATTAACGCGTCTAGCCAGACACGCCAAGCTGTCAAGCACTTGATTCATCACGACAACTCCCCGTCAAAATTGCCCACGGCCGAACATCTCACTATCCTCGACATGAAACACAAGGAAAAATGTCATACGCGGTAGCGAAGCCCCAAGCCTCGCCGTCCGCGGCCAACGACGGCCCGCCGTCCACAGCGACCGTGTACGACTTTATATGCCTGTTTACGCACGACCTGCGCCGCAAGCAGAAGCGATGGCAGGACGGAAAGCTCAAATATCATAGCTTCAACAAAAAAGTCGTTGTCTACGATGACCGCGGCCACTTTGTTGGAGACTCCCACTGGGACCAAGAGGGCGATCTGGCCCCGGGTGACGAGCTCTCGCTGGATCGAGGCATGGCGCTCGTCCAAGTGGAAGACTGCACGGGCGAAAAGCAGCAGGACCTGACTGAGCTTCTGGATAAACGAGCCCGCGAGGTGGAAAAGCGACGCCAAATTGCAGCGACGAAAACGAGGCCAGCACCCCGGAGTTCGGCGGCGGCGGCAGGCGGGGCACAACCGCAGCCGCAGCGACCGCATCTCCCGCTGAGCTCCCTCGTGCAGAGCCCCGGACCGATTGGCCGCGCGGCTATTTCGGCCCACTCTCCGTTTGAAGCCCGACAACAGAAGCTGCATCAGAACCAGCGACCGACGGCTGACGCGCAGCCGACTGTGGCGGAGAGGCCACCGCTGGCCAAGAAGCGACGCACCAGCCCTTCGCCACCGAGTAAAGCCGGTTTCGCGAGAAATTTGTTTGGAACTACGTTGAATTTGTCGTCTTGCCCGGGTCCAGAGCTGATGGCTGCCAAGGCACGAGCGCTGCGGCAGAGGATGCTGTCGCAGGCCGCAGCTTCGTCGACGCCACAAGAGGAGCGAGAAGAAGAACAAGAAGAACAAGAAGAAGTAGCGGAAGAACAGAGCCTTGTTCCGAGCAGTCCAATCTTTGTGCAAGATGATGCAGAAAATACGCCTTCGAGGCCGGCGAAAAAGCTCCGCTCAACTCTGCAGCCGATTACTCGGCATCCGATTGCTAGCGCACGCTCGGTGTTTCGGGAGGCGGAAGAGGCAGGCAATCGCGATGCGGAAGTGCTCATTTGTGACGAAGAACCAGACCAGGAAGAAGATGCTCCCAAGAGGCAGAGAACAGATATACGAAAGCCAGAACGTCAGACTGCGACTATTAGACCAGCTACACAAGATACGGCCAGCGAGGACGAGACCATCACACTGGAGGATTCTTTTACAGGGCGGACGAAGAAGAAAGAATTGCTACAGTTGCAACAACCACGGCAGACCAAAGATCGACCCCATGAGCTACAAAAGAAGAAGTCACTTGCAATAGGGCGCCCACCGTTTCCAGATGCAGTGTTAGACGAGGCTGACGTAGTTGAGGAAGCGCCGCGCCAGAATAAAATGCAGGAAGCACCACATCATAAGAAAAAGACACGACAAAAGGTACCAGAAGAGTCGCCGGTGATAGCACGACCAGAACCGAAATCGAAAGAGCCGAGAACGACGCTGCGATTGCGTTCAAGACAGAAGAGAGGCTTGCTCATGATACGAGAACCAAGCGTGCCAGTGCCAGAACCACCAGCCTCGAGAGACGGAGACGTTGACGATAGAAACGCCAATACACCTTCCCCAGAGCCCCCGGCTTCTGTGCCACAACGGATACGATCAGCTTCACCAGAAGAGGTGACGATACCGAGCTCAGCGCCGCCTGTTGATGATCCTCCAGAAGCAGCTCCGGCGGAGCGAGATCCGACTCCTGCGCCGCTGGAATCAAGCAGCGAGGACGAACTGCCGCAAACTTCCAAGCGACGCGCCAAGAAACGCAAGACATACAGCCCGCCTCCAGAGCCAGCCGTGAGCGAAAAAGCACCAAAGAAAAGGCTGCAGCGACGAAAAGCAACAAAGAGCACAATCTACGAGAACGAGATGAGTGAAGCTGAAGAAGAGCCACGGCCACGAAGGCGACTAGTTGCCAAGCGCAGAGAAGAGCCCGATACTGAGCCGGAAGAAGACGAGGAAGAAGAGTCACAGCTACCAAAACGACGCGCTGCGAAGCGCAGAAAAGAAGCCGATTTTGAAGAACAAGACGGGGAAGCCGCGGACGACAAGGAAATTCCCAAGGTGCAAGGCCCACGAATAGCGAAGCTGCCGCGTAAAGGCATTCGAAGTAGAGAGATCATTGGCTACTTCCCGCAGGGCATCGAGACGCTGATTCCGAATGCGTTTGATTCGGCGTCATTTCGAGTTGGAGGCCCGCCAGCGCCTGTCGTCAGTAGTGAGGTGCCAACTACGGCTGCAAAAGCCGAGGCAGCACCAAAATCTGCAAATGTGTCACCATACTCACCCGCACCTGCAGAATTTCTACTCGTCGAGGAAAAGCCTACTGTTACATCACCTGCAGTGACAGAAGTATCCCCTGCCGCCCTGACAGAAGAAACTGCCACTGCTGCGGTTAGCCCGCCGGAGCCAGCACAATCTGAAGCTATTGCCGTAGTGGCAACCCCCCCGAAGACGATTCAGATCGAGCCAGTCTCTCGTCCAAGGGTCACTGTTGAAGCGCTTGTAGCAGTCGTACCGTCCGATAGCTCAAGTGAGGTAGTCGTACCTACTACGACAGAAGCCAACCCAACGAAATTAGAGCTTTTTAGTGCGCCCGAGATGGCTCTCACAGAAATACCAAAGGAACCGGAAACAAATGCGCCTGATGTTGCGTCATCTTCTGAATCAGAAAAGAAGCTGGATGTAGTACTCGAAGCAGCGGCCACAGTCCCCGTACTCCCGGTGGCAGAGAGCATGTCCAGCGGCAGCGAGGCGAACCATAGCGGGAAGCCGCGTATCGCTAATCCCGCGTCACGAGGCAAAAAGGCGGCCCGGCGGGAAGACGCGGCGGGGCTGGCACCGCAGGTCATAGTGCCGTTTGAGCCTGTCGTCCAGCCAGTTGCGCGCATGATCAGCACCCGTGCCGGCGGCGCTGGAATGAGGGCGAGGATTGCCGCGGTAGGTCCTATGGCGTTGGGTCCGGTTGCGCCTACAGCAGCGGGTGTGCCAGGTGTCGCAAAAAAGGCAGCGAGTATGCCTGGGTTTACGTCGGCGAGCGGCGGAACGTGGAGTCGGCATGCGCATGATTTGCTGGGGATGAATCGGCCAGAGCGGAGACGATGAGGTGTGTCGCTTTTTGCTGAGCCTTTGCGGTCTGTATATAATATTTCGCAAGGTAAAAAGGAATTGCCACAATTTCACGAATTTATGTCGATACAATGAAACAGCAATGTATATCAAATCTGCGCTTTCACCAATTGCTCGGGTCAGTTCGTATAACTGCTAATTTTTAGTGTCAACTGGCTGGTGTCTGCGGAGCAGGCTGGGCGCGGGGCGAGCGGTCTGGAACCTCGGGTCACGTCACTTGCTTGCTTGCCCACCGTGGTTGGTGTACGGATGGATATGTGGATGGTCCTTTCTGTTGATTGGCGAGAAAATGCGAGACCTGGGGTTTGTCCGTTTTTACCCAATTCGGAGGGGCTGTATGCGGGTGGGATGCTGGTGGTCACGATGCATGTAAGTTAGGCCGAATATGTCCAGGCTGGGTTCGAGTTTTGCGGCCTGCTTCTCACATTTGTGAGATGAAAACGCTCGAGGAATCATTTGGTCAGTGGCATGTATTATCATAATGGTGTAGCACGATGGAATGAATACTGGCACCGGTGACTCGTTTTGATGACGTGCAGGGGAGATGCATGTATGGACAGCATCCACCGCGGGCCAACAGAGTGAGGTATGCAGGGCATCCGGGAGACGGGAAAGGGGCGGCCGCGCTTATATCTGAACTGAATAGGTAGCGGAGAGACTCATGGCTACTGCTATCAATCGCGACTTGGACGAGGCTTGTCTTGAGCTGTTAGTCTGGAGCTGACGGGATACTTGTTAGTAGGTACCCACATCGGCTCTGCGACAACCGAGATTTTGGTGAAGCTTGGTGGTGGTTGTCGTGTAGTTTTTTCTGGTGCGCTAACAAAAATGTGTCGCCGCCCCGACTGGTATGCCGCAGTAACATGCAAGTCACATTTGATAATGCCACGAATGCTTACTCGACACGATCACTCGGCCTCAGCTTCAGCTCCTGTTTAATCAAACCTTGCAGACGAGGAGCATGAATCCCTCGACCAGCTAGCGCTTCCTATTTAGGCTCGCCGTTGAGTCACTGCGTGGCAGCGCTGAGTTTTTGAAAGGTGGGTGAAAGGCGGGGGTTGAAATGATCCAATGATGGAGGCTCGTTCTCGCCGAAGAGGTCCGGTGGGGTGTATAAGGGGTGGGGGGACAGCAGCCAATCACATCCTTCGTTCGCCACAAACAAGAAACATGATTGGAGACAGAGGCAGCTAGCTCCCAAATGCACTAAGCCTAGTCGAGCACGCCGAAAGAGTCAGCCTGGCTGTGGTGTGGGCTCGTCAAGCCGATTGCCAAAATGCCCTGGAGGAGGCCCTGCAAGCCTCCTGGCGACCACCCTGATATCCCCCTAGTGCCATCCCGCATCGCGCTCCTAAAATACCTGCATGACTCCCCTCGGCCTGCGCCTCAGGTTTCCTCTTTCTTCTCCTTCTTTTTCGACTACTACCTCCGGCGACTCTATTTGCTCATCCCAAAATCTGAAGCAGATTCTACTCCGAACCCAGATCTCGGCAGTAATTGCGTCTCGGCTACGCTTTACTCGATCTGACGACCAGCCTAACTAAACACTCATTCACGGCTCGCCAAGACTATCATCACCTCCAACCACAACTCCGCCATATCGTCTTTCCAAGACTTCTAGCCTCTATAGAGATAAACCCAATTGTGACTCTCGCATTGGTATACGGCTAAATTCAACCCTCACAAACTTCTCTCGCTTTTCTGATACCCAATTGTAAGTATCTAGGCTCGCCCTCGTATTACTGGCTCAGGGCTTACAAACGAGCAGTCCGGCCTCATCATCTCCTGCCGGTTCTCTCTTCCACTCCGCCAACCTGGATCATCATTTATACACGGCTTCTTTTACCCCATCCAACATGACGTCCTCTGCTCTCCCCCAAGGTTTCTCCATCTTCCAGCCCGCCCTCGGCGCCCAGCTCCAGTTCTTCCCTGCCGTCGGCACTCAGGAACTCGATGAGCTAATACACGCCTATCTCGTCGGCCCTGGCTCCTCCCAGGAGAAGCGCGCCACGCTGGCCCTTGATTTCTTCGAGCACGCCCAGCTGACCGGCCAGTCCTTCAAGTTTTACCCCGTCTACTCCGTCGTCGCCGCCTCTCCGGCCACCTCGGGTGCCTCCTCCATGCACACATCGCCCGCCACGGCCTCCTGGGACTGGAGTCAGACGGGTTCGCGCGCCGCCTCGGTGTCCTCGCGCTCCTCGCAACATCAGCACCGTGTGAGCAAACCTGTTAGCCCGGCGGCCCGCGTCCGCGGGACTGCTGACTTCGCCAGCCTCCCCGGCATGAAGATTATGACCAAGGACGGCCTCGACGTCACCAACTCGGCCTCACGCGGCTCCAAGACCAAGGAGCAACGCGACCATGCGCATCTTATGCGCATTATCAAGGCTTGTGACAGCTGCAAGCGCAAAAAGATCCGCTGCGACCCAAGCCATAAAAAGCGCGGGGCCGCAGCTTCTGCGGCTCCCGCTCCGGCTGCCACCGGCAAGGTCACCAAGAAGGCTCGTACATCCTCCCCGTCGGCGGCATCGCAATCGACATCTCCCCAACAGTCGGTATCGCCGCAATCGATATCCCCGTTAGTCATGATGGATGACTTTGGCAGCTTTTCCGCCTCGCCCTTTGAAATGGATGCTGCCTTTAGCTTTGACGCTCTCGACGCCTTTGCTCCCACCATGGAGGCTCCAGCAGACCTCTGGGACGAATTTGTTCAGTATCCGCCCGTGGACCAGGACCAGGACTACGACTTCTTCGCCGATCCAGAGAGCTTGCTCTCTTCACAGTCCTCGGACGCGGAGCTGTCCGCCGCCGGTCTCTCTGCCTCAGTTTCATCTCCTCGTTCTATATCTCCTTCAGGCCGTGGCCCAGGAGTCGGGCGTGCAGAGACTCACGCAGAGCTACTCGACGGGACGGCGCCTGCTGCATTGGCATCGGTATCTGCTCAGCTGCCGTATGAGCTGCACGATACGGTTGGCGAATACACCGACTTCAACTTGTTCTCACCCGGATCCAGCTTCTCCGAGGACGAGCGCATGCTCGACATTGCGTCATCGACGTCTGGCCTGTCTACACAGAGTATACCGTCACCAAGTGACTCACCACCTCGACCTCAAAATGTTGAGACAATGGATGTTACTGCCATCGGTGTCAGCACTGGCGATGCGGCTGAGCAGTCTCCTTTTACCAGGGCCGCGGAAGACGACCCGTCGGATCGCAGTGATAAGCGAGATCCGTCAGATCGCAGCGACATCCTGGACGCAAGGGCCGGTGGCACTGCCGGTGCGATTAGCGTACTGAGTCGCTCTGACGTGGTCATGCGTACCAACGAACAAGGGGAATTAATCATTTGCTGTCCACCGGGCACCGTCGTCATCAACAGCAGTGGCCAAGGATCGACTGACGCCGGCCGAGTCAACGTGAGTCCAATCCCCACCCCAACGTGCATAGCCAATCCGCCGCGACTGACTTTTTGGAAGGTGTCTACTGTCAATGACTCTAGCAGCTCTTCAATCTCCAAACCGCATGAACTAAGTGTATGTATCACCTGCTTCTCCGCGCACCGCCCGACAGCGACTAACCCCTCGAAGGAAATGGCAGTTGCGTTTGTATCCTCCGGCACGGGCAACGTAGACACTTCGGTTTCTACGTGGCTCGACGAAGGCTCAAGTGGCCAAGCCTCGCAGCTTGCGATTCCAGTTGCTGCCTCGCCGCAGGAAAGCCCCGTGCCGCTGGTCGATACGCTGGACGACCGCCAGCCCTCGCGCTTTGTCCATCGAAACATGGACGTACTCCAGCCACAGCGTGCTGTTGTTGCCACTGCTGCTGCAGACAACGACGGCCTTGTTGGAGCGGCTGGACTCGCGACCGAAACCGGCTCTCTCTCTGTATCTGCTACTGGACTTGGCTCTACCTCGGCTTCTGCTTCGACTGGACTCGCAACTGCATCGACAAATTCGTCATCGGAACCCGCATCCCCTCTCTCTCTTTCATCTTCTCCGTTTGCCAAAGACATTTTCGGTGGCTACGTCTCTGATGAATCCGGCTCGCTGTCTCCTCACTCTGCCGTACTCGATCGCTCGGTCACCAACCCGTCTACCTCGTCAGAACTTGCCAACACATCATCTGCGTCAGTTGCCTCTGCGTCTGTTGACGAGCCATCATTCGACGAACCGAGCTTGGATGACAATCAAACGGTTGCTTCCGTTCCCTCGTCGAATGGAACACCGTTATCGTCGTCGTCCCCTGCTCTACCTCGTACTGACCGCCCTCTTCCGGACTCTGAATCGGCCTACAATGTCTCCCACACTACTACCTGCCCCTTCTACGAACATGACACGACCGGCATCGGAAGAACTCTCTGCACAGTGGAACCATCTCCCGCTGTCACCACCTCTCCCGCCGTCACCACCTCTCCCGCTGCCACCACCTCTCCCGCTGCTACTACCTCTCCTATCGCTACCACCTTGCAACTGGCTCAAATCATGCAAACCTTACTCACCCGCACGCTACTTGTTACAGCCTACGCTCAATCTATCGCTACTACGCCTAAACCCAGCATTCGCAGCAGACTCTGCCGAGAATATGCGCCGCGCTCTCGCAGTACACTGACTCAGTCTGCGCGTGTGCCGATTGTCGGCTAATTGCGGGCTTAGCGGTCAATTCGGTGCCTTCACATCGGGTGCCGCGGGTGGTTTGGGTGTGGTGGTTGTGGTGTATGATACCCTGAGCATTGTTGATTCTCTTCTTCTTACTTTCAAGGTGGCTTCGCCACAATTTTTCCCAGCATCATGTTTCATTTAGCTTTCATGTACCATTAGCATGAGTTGTGCGTAGCCCTTTAACGGCTGGGCTCATTTACTTGTTGAGCGCGCTCATTTTTATTCCAATAGAAGAGAGGGATTATGTCCCCTAAATTGTTATCATTCTAGCGGTTGCTCTCGTGCATAGTGAAATGGTGTGCAATCGATCTGCATAACCGACCAGGGTATTATAAAACGATTTGCTTGTGTACTCGAGATGCAATCTTGTCAGTGCTACGTGTGACGCATGACGTAGAGTTGCAACAGGACACGAACAGCTGCTGCGACATATCATTAATATGCAGCGACGCGATACGAGGCCGCAGTAATAATAAGCGAGATTGAACTGCGCGAACACGTACATACTTGCAGCGAGCTGCGACGAGTCACGGGGCGGGTCAGGTGACTCTACGCGCGGGCGCGGAAAACAGTTGCTTTTCGGCCGCTTGCTTTTTTCGCGTTGTGGCTGGCTGGCTGACTGGCAAATAATTATTCAGGCACTAGATTGGCTGGCGGGGACCTGTCTTTTTTTGGGGGCCAGTCAGCGAGGAGTATTAATTGTGAAGAAAGACGACCCTTTCGTTTTCCAACAAGTACCTCCCTCTGTCTTGTCTGCTTGGTTGCATCAATCTGTCGTACAACCTGGCCCGCGGCGCGCAAAGAAACAAAAAAAATCAGGACATTGAGACGGAAAGAGAAATTGGTAGGACGGCATGGTGCCGACCGCCTTTCATTTTTCTGGCTCGGTGCAACTTGTCCACGGCATCGTGTCGTCGCGGCCTTGTCTATAAAGAACTGGCTCCCGCTTTTTTTTCCTTCCCCAGTTCTTTTCTCATCAAGTTTGTCGCGACAAAGCTTAATTTCTTCAACGACGAAATATTTTTTTTAGGCTAGCCCTTTGGAAAAGGAAGAGACTTGTCACCCACGCACGTTCAGAGCGGGTTTTGGGTGTATGCTCTTTTCTATTTTTATTTGAATTTTTCCAATCTTGTTCTAGTGTCTCGAGCTGAAGGGCTAGTACGTCACGATAGAGCTTTTTTCAACAGTCAGTTTGCCTTTGACACGATTCATGGACGTATATGTTTCGTGCAAGCCTCCTAACAATGTCCTAGATTTTTGTTACTATTTTGTTTTTGACCCTTGAATTCTTCTTCATTTCTCTGGGCCTTCTTCTAGGCGATTGTGCTTGCCAGGCATCAGAGGGCGCACGCGCAATACTGCAGCGTTGTAAGTGAGGCAACACAAAACATACAGCCCAATCACCGTCATATTGGGCACGCTTGCGTACGATTTGCCTCTGTTCTCGCGGGGACGCGACGTCGCACAATCGTTTTACCGTTTCGATTGATTGATTTTTTTTTTATTCTCGATACGATACATTGCGCAAACGGAATAATTATCCAGGACACTGATTTCCAGCACAAAGGACTGGGTCGGACAAACGCGACCTTGCTTCTCCTTTGCTTCTGTTTTTCCTTTCGGGCCATAGTTTGGATGACGAGCTGATTTGCATGATTCTTTGGCGATATACTGGTTTCAAAGCGTTCGATTGACAGCCCTTGCGGCGCCACAGCCATGAGTAGCCCCAAGTCAGTGAAGCTGGGTGGTATCCGCAACGGCATTCGCAACGCCATGCGCCGGCTCCTGCGCAAACCGCTGCCAGCTGCCGACGGGTCTGGAGGCTCCTCGCCAGCTGGCGGCCAACATGTCGACAGCAGCTTCCCTAACGGCAATGCAAACGGAGCATCGTCCGCAAAGGACTTTCCCCCACCTTCGCTCAATCACGTTGGCAGTCCTTCTGCTGCTACTGTTACTGCTCCTGGTATCGGAAACCACAGCGACGACTGGTCTCAGGCTCTCAACGGCGACTTTTCAGACATTGTCAAGTCGCACGCTCACGACGACGAGGCAACTATTCTGAGGAATACAGCCGTTGCTGCAGACAATAAGCAAAGACACGAGGCCACCATCCTGGGAAATACAGCCGCCGTTGCTGCAGATGTCAACCAAAGAAAAGACCTCATCACGACAGACGATACGACCATGGCTCCTCCTCAGCCTTTGACGGAGCAGACGCGACCAACCCAAAAGGCCCCCGTCGCCTCATCCCACATCCAGCCCAAGGAGGAAAACAAGGAAAATGTGCCCCCCGAGAGGCTCACAGACTCCCTGGCCAGCCTCAAGATTGCAGATTCGCCTCAAAAGTGCGCTGCAATCAAGACGCCCGAGGCCCTGGTTGTTCAAGAGCCCGTCGAAGCTGACGAACAACCGGAAATCGATTACAGCTTCCTCAATGACCCTGTCATTGCCGCTGAACGCGCCCAGCATCTGCGATTCATCGGTGAGGCCCTGGATATGGTAAGCTGCCTGACATTTACCGCTCTTCTTCTGCCAAAGCTAACATGACAGGCCCGCCTCGCCTTGAAAATCAACGAAACTCCTGTCGGCTGCGTTTTGGTCCACGACGGCAAGGTCATTGCCAGAGGGATGAATGCCACCAACGTCACCCGCAACGGCACACGCCATGCAGAGTACATGGCTCTTGCCGCCTTATTCTCCTACCCGAACAAAGAAGGCCCGCGCACAACTCGCCTCAAACCCAAGGAGCTGACGGACAGAGAGGAAGAGCAAAAGGCTGCTCGCTTGGCAGCCAGTGAAGAAGAGAGGGCTGCTCAAGTGGCGGCAGGTGAGGAAGAAGCCCCAGATGAGATAGAATTACCCGACGCCATCTCGGAAACGCTGTCCACGGATGTGTCGCCTCATGAAGGCAACGAGGACGGCAAAAAAGGACACCTATACCCTTATGGACAAAAGATGCTCGACATTGAACGTGTAGACAGGTCCATTGTCTCCGAGAGCGTGCTCTACGTCACCGTGGAACCCTGCATCATGTGTGCCTCGCTGCTGCGCCAGCTCAAGATCAGAAAGGTCTACTTTGGCGCTGTCAATGACAAATTTGGAGGCACTGGCGGCGTTTTTAGCCTGCACGCAAACTCGCTGCCGGTTAGGGAGGACGGCCAGACGGCGAGCGCGCACCCCATTGCCAAGCCTATCCAGCTGCCCGATGGCACGGGAGGTAGCCTAGGTGTGTCGTTTCCTCCTGGTGGAGGTGATGGCGGTAATGTCGAGCGGGGGTATGAGATTGAGGGAGGTTGGGGACGTGACGATGCCGTTGCCTTATTGCGACGCTTCTATGTACAAGAAAACGGGCGAGGTAAGCGCATTCCACTGCGATAACACTAGTAGTCATCACTTTGCTAACGATAGTAGCCCCTGTGCCCCGAAAGAAGGAGGGCAGAGCTGCTCGACTAGCTGCCATGATGGGGCAGGACGACGATGAGACGGCGACCCCTAGCGAGGGTGCCGACACGAATGAGGCAGGCGACGATGGGCGCAAAGAAAGCAGTGAATCGAGCTTCGACGATAGCGACGGCGATGAGCTTTATGATGCTTGATTTGGGACGCTAGATTGTGGTTTTGAGGTTTGGCATGGCATAGCAACTGTAACATACTGATTTCCTAGAAGTACCTAAAGAATGCTGTACATTACCATGATGATTGAAGCATTTATAGTCAAGTCAAGACTAGTGTATGCAGGTGGTTGATGAATCGAGTGACGCTTTTGCTTAATTTGTCGCCATTGACATGAAAGTGACTATTCTCGACCAAAGAGCCAAGTAAGTGGCTGCGAGTAGCTGAGCAAAGCATTCGGCACTTTACAGATCAACGTGGCAAAGACATTGGGAGCAGACGGCGTCTTCGAGATGAAGAGAATAATCACAGGGTATATTCGCTATCATGCAGACAATTTCCAGGACTCGCACTATATAAACCTCCGTCGCCACAACACCTCCCTCCAATCCTAAAAAAAAAGACTTTCATTACACAACGTCGCACCGCCCACCACCACCACCACCACCAAACCACTCTGACCTAGTGCCACGTGGACGGGCCAAAGGTACTATTCGTAGAAAGGAGAGCAACTTGCGCATCGTCGAGGCCGCGCCCATCAATGGTGTTTCCGACAATGTCGGTTCCCCACCAGTGAATGTCCTTGGGGTGATACTGCACCGCAAAGAAGAGAATGATGCCGCAAAACGCAACGGCGCCCGTCAAAGCCGCCGAGAGCAAATAGTTGTACTTTTCCCACCAAGCAGTCTTGTACCGTCTGAGGTAGTACATAAAGGCAAACGAGACATATACACCACCAGTAAAGTACGAAAGGTTGTTGGGGGCCCAAAAGAGGAGACCATTCATGATCAAGGAAGGGTGAATATTCTTGAGAAGAGACAAGGGCTTGAAGAAGACGAGATTGAGGGGCGTGTAGATGGCGCCAGGGAGCGCATTCTTGGCGGCGTTGCGGACGTGGCTGCCGAAGCGCTTGCCCACCCACCAGAAAACGGCCAAGAGAAAGCCGAGTAGGAAGCAGTATTTGAGGGCAGGATAGATTTGCGAAAAGATGCGAGCAGGACCAATGGCACCCCACACCACAGACGCAGAAAAGTAGACTTGGGAACCATTGGCGCATGTGAATTTGGACTCTTGATGAGGGTCGCAAATGTGAGGAATCTGGGTATCGGCGAACTGAACGACAGCGTACGCGATGAAACTGCAGACAACGGAGCTGAGGACCTGGCCACGGTACATGGCACGCGGGGGCAGCTTTGCGTAGAAACCCATCTTTTGGTCAGAAATGTAGTTGTCGGCTTGACCGTTGATGTTGTAACCAAACGCCTTGACGAACATGAGGGCTTCGGGGTGACCAGGAAGAGCATATCCGACGATAAGCTCGGTCACAACGTTGAGTCCTTCAGTGGTACCAGAGATGGCATATAGGTAGGACATGGGGATGAGGAAAATCAGGTTCAGTGCAATGACGAAGAAGATGGTCCAGACAGGAGTGTCTAGCTGAGGCCACTGGGTCAAAATGATGATGGAGAAGATGAAGGATATCAGGGCAATCATCAAGAACCACCAGTCAGGAACCTCGGGGTACTTGCGGACCAAATCCGTCAGCGGATTGTCGAAACCATCATAAATGGACGACTCAGTCTTGCCAATATTGTAGAGATGGCGAGCGCTGTCACCGAAACGGCCGCGGACGAGAGAGCCAGCAGAACTGGCGATGCCGCTGAAGAATCGGGCGGTGACTTCGGCAACGGACGCGCACATTGATTTGGTGGCCCGCCAGAGAGGACGCCAGGCATCAAGAAAGATGAAAACAAAGGTCAGGGGATAGAAAGCAAAAAAGGCTCCGTAGACGACCAGATTTCCAGCGCTATAGTATGCGGGGGAGTACGCTTCATAGGCTGTTTGGTTCAGTGTGCCGGTGCCGGGGACAACGACGCGAGAAATATTGTATCGCGCACCCGTGTTGTCAAAGATGCCGGAATCGTTGATGGGGAGATAAGCCGACCACTGAACATTGGTCCAGTACAGACCGACGATGCAAAGACCGCCAATGATGGTTCCGATGTACTGTTGGATGGTCGCAAAGAAGGGGTAGACCAGCGGTTGCGAGTAGACAGCTAGGTAGTTCCAATCAAAGGTCGGGATGGGGTTGAATCCCAGGCCGGCCTGGGAGCCCGTAATGGTGTTGAGAGTAAAGTGACGGGGAGCGATCCAAGTCATCCATGCAAATGTGCTTAGAGCAGGGAATAGATATCCGGGAATCCAAAAGTAGACAAACATGGCGGCAAACACGATGAAGAAGAACTTGTATCGGGAGATGGACCAGCCATGAATGGTTTCACGCTTCTCGGGCACGAGCAAAGCGCGGTTTAGAGCGAGAGTAGGTAGAATGCTGGGCCAAATAGCTTCCACAGGATAAATGACAAAACGGCGGAGCAGACCGGAAAAGCCAAGACCCATCATCTGGGTAGAGAGGAGCAGCAGAATGCTGTAGGCGGGGGTCAGCCACTTGTCGCCATAGTAGACGGTTTGTGTCTGAATGTTCCAGAAGCAGTAGGCAGAGGTACTTCCGACATTGATCATGATGGTAGCCAGCATCTGCTCCTTGTAGGACCAAGGACCAGGATTGAGGGACACGCGAGAGCCGCGCCAGGTGAAGCCCCAGTCGGGAAGGATGTATTGGAAGAGGAGGCCGCAGGGGTACAGCAGGATTTGTGCGACGGAGGAGGAGAGGGTGATTTGAGGGTAGCGAGAGTTGAAGAGGGAGTTTGTGAATTGAGAAACGACAGCCCAGCAGAGGCCGAGGAATACGGCGCGGGGTGTTTCGCAGGGCATGTCTTCGTCGTCCGTCGGGGTGGTGATGGCGCGAACTTCGGGGTAGGGAGAAAAGAACTTGTTGACGGCAGTCTCCGTCTTGAGTTCCGTCTCCCATTCCTCGGGCGTCTGGCCATCAGCAGGCCCGTCGATGAGGCGCTGAAAGTGAGCGCGAGTAGTCTCGCCAAAGTTGTAGTCGTACTTGTGGTACTCTAGCATATCCGACAGGATCTGGCGGCACTCTTCGACGCCCAGCACCTCAATCTTGGTAATGACCTGCTCAATGTCGTCCATTGGCGCGAGGCCGTCGGCGCCGTCGCCGCGCTTCTCAGCGAGCTGGTGCACATCCGCGTCGACCGCGGCATGATGGCGGGCGATTTCGGCCTTTTCGTCCATGGTGGTTGTGGTGGTGGTGTAAGGCGCATCAACGTCTCCGATGGAGTCGTTGGCGTAGGGCTTACGCTCAGACATTGTGTTGAAGAAAAATGTCCCTTTGACAAAGCTTCAAGCAAAGAAGCTTGTTGTCGTCTGAGACAGGAAGAAGAAATGAGATTGCAAGGGAAACAAGGATGGGCCAAGGTAAGGAAGCGGATGGGAATGGGGATAATTATATCAGTGCAGACATCGTGGGGTTGCGCGATGCTAACTTGTTACTGCTACCATGCACGATAACCACCCCCGATACCACACCCCTCCCCCTCCATCTTGGGCCAAGCTGACAGGAAGGCACAAGTGCCCGGCCGGGTCCTTTGTGACAGGAGGTGTGCGCATTGTTGTGAAGGACGCCACGGGAAGGTAGGTGCGCACCAATGGAAAGCCTTACAGTTTCTGTATTGGCAATCTCGCCTTCCCAATTGAAGCAAGAGTCTGCGCTAGAGCCTAGGAGCATGTGGTAATGGGGCGGTCGATGAGCTAGCTGGTGGCGTGGATGCCCCGGGGAAGGTACGGAGCTTAGGTATGTAGTCAGTTGCTTGCCCCAGCTGATTCTCAAGGAGTCGCCTGAATAGTATATATGTATGTATGTATCCGTATGTACCGAGTATGCGCACACAGATCCCGAGCAGAGTACTCTCTGTCGCACTAGAAGTGCTCAGGAGGCGCAAGAGAGGGGTGTGGGATCTGCGAGGGGAATGTGCCAAGGTTGGGGCAAGTACGTCAGTAACTAGGTCGCTGCTACATACAGATGCACGCGCGCATGTAGACGCTGAGTAAAGTTCGTTCCGTCCTCCTTGCTCAGCAGTGCTATCAGTTCAAAGGGACAAGTTGTCTCAAAACGGGTCAGGCGGCCGATTCATTTCAATGGAGGTTGGTGGCCTTGCTCGCTAGTTTATCGACGGGGCGCGCATGGCTAAAGGGGGCCCTCGACAAAAGTTCCCCTGCCTCGCTGTGCCTGCCTTCTCTTTTTAGACAAATATTTCCCTTTGCCAAGCGCACAACCGGCAACCGGCACTGAGACGGTCGGCATGGCGGCGCCACCATACAAAAGCAGCGGCTTGGCATACGCCGATGAGGGCCGATGAGGAACTGGGCGCTCACAAGCGAGTGATGAGCGTTATCTTGGAGTCTTTTGAGGGGGGGGGGGGACCGCGGCCAATGTCGGACTATTATTCGGTTTTGCGAGAGATACTGAGTGAGATATGGCTGTGGAGAGAGAGTGGCAAGTAAAAACCACTTTTTTGTAATCCGTAGATACGACAAGCGCTGTCTGCGAGAAGGTTGCAACGAGACTACTGACTACCAATCCAATCAATAGTTATTAGTTATTAATACCAATAATAAGGGTGAAACCCGCGCTCGATTGGATGCGAATCATCTTTTGCCATTGCACCTGGTCTTTGCGCAACCACGGATGCTCATCTGCGGACCTGTGGGGTCCGTGGTCAGACTTGTTTGGCGCTTGGGTTAACTATCTCTTTTGCTTTTCAAGGGACCATGTATCTGTCGCCTTGCTCAAGGCTGGGTTATTTCGGAATTTCCCCAGACTCGTCTACAGTTTCCATGAGGTAACACTTTGCCTTTTGGTATCGCTCTTATGAGCAGATGGATATCGCTAGTTTCCAAGAGGCTTCCAAAAGTTCTTTCTTTCCGAGGTCCTGGCAGAGAAAAGTTCCTTGAACAAAGTGATTATCTCGAATCAGGCGATCTAAACCCAAAGCGGGCATCGCCTCAAAGTCAGCGCTGACGCTTCTGCAATCTATACACCCCTCTCTACTAAGTAGTTGCGGATACTGTACATACATACATAGTAACTGTTGCTTTTGCCGCGCTTCTTGAAGCCAGAACAAAAGTTCCTCGGAGAAGAAAGTCTTTGCGCATTAGCTCACTACGCCACGGAGCCTCTTGCAACTGGTCGCTAGGCGTTATATATGCATACAGCGGCCCAACAAAAGTTGTTCGTCAAAATGGAGGCTCTATGCATTCCGGTGGCCATTCCATTTCACTAACCTCGGGAATGCCAAGCAGTGATTTCCGCAGAGGCGAGCGTGCCAAGAGCGCGATCGCTTGGCACCTGGAGTCATCCAGAGTAATGGCAAGCCACTTGATGAATCCCATTGGTACACAATATCTCGACGCCGTCACTGTACCTCAAATCAGCCTCTCTTTTGAGGTGCAGTGACGGCGTTCACAGCATGCATGCTCGTTGCGACAAAAAAGCTTGCCATGTTCCCTAACAAACGGACTTCCGAATTCATTTGCCTCGGGTAATCCGTACTCGATGTCATGCGGTGTCGGCGCCGGGACCCCCCCCCCCTTTTCGCCTTGAAGGGCCTCAGCTGATTATGCACTGTTTACTGTGTTGTCCCACTGAGGTTCTTGAGCGCCACTATAGATTACTAGAACTTTTGACGGCGGCCCCATGTAACCCCCCAAGCCCCCCCCCCCCAGCGTAACAATTGCGCAAAAAAGAGAGGGGTTGCTGTCGACGCCCGTCAGCTACGCTAATAATTCTCAAATGCAGCCAGCGTCTGGGGTAACTGGCACTGGCTGCTACATTGAGCAGATCCTCAAACCTCCCCACGCGGTAACTACCCAATCGTCAATCCGCCTAGGCAGGACTTTTGCATTTACTTTCTCCGCTCGGCAGTGATCCCAGTTTGGCCAGCTTAATTGATCATGGCGCGACTCTGGTTGGTCTCCTTGACTTGCCGAGGCGGCAGCGAAACCAACCTGGCCTCTCAACCTCTCTACCAGGTTGCCAGGGCAATTCTTCATTGAAAGCAAAGTAGCTAGCTTTCTGTGGCACCCTTTCGCCTCTTCAATCCACCTACCACTGCTGCTGCCAGAGGGCCTTTTCTCCTTGGTAGCGGAGCCTATTCCCTGCCATTGTGTGTCTCACTCTAGCTACGGCTTGCCGTCGGCGCCTGCCGCCTTTTTCACCCCATCCCTACTAACTAATGTGACAACTTTGCACCACTCTCTGTCCGCTTTGGCCAAAAGATCTTTTTGCTGGATCCGTCATATCCGCGTGGCTGGATTTCGCCAAAAGCCACAGTTTTTATGGCAGGCTAAAACGGCGTGCAGTGGTCAACAGCCGCGTGGTGGGCAAGGAGACTTTTGTCTATGATCCATCCCAGACATGCTCGGTGCTTGCGCATTTCCGATTAAGCCATCACCTCAGGACCGCTATACGTGATGAGAAAAAGCGTTCTCATGCGAAGCCGGCGAAAGTTGGCCTCGTCTAATTGAAATGGTTGTCTGGGGAAGAACCCACCAGCTTCTGCGAGTGCGACGCTTGGAACGAACATGACGTTGCACTTTATGAAGTACCTATAGCCGCATTGCGTATAATAAGCACTCTTGCGTTACTATATAATTACAATAAGGTAAATAGACTTGAAATTAGCAGTAAAAGGCTCTAAATATAGCATGAAACTCATTGCCTCAATACTACTAATAATATTCCCAATATGATGATTGGATATTTTCATGTACCAGCGTTTCGAACTCTGCATTTCCCATCTGCCAATTCAGAGTCCAATATTACCCCTGGACCGATGAAATTCTTGGTTGCGTGCAAAGGGCCTTCTTTCAATCTCCAAGTCCGTAGATCATTCTCGTTCGTGAGATTGCGCATAAACTTGGCGCAAACGAGGCACAGAAGATTGGCTTGATGCGATTGTTCTGTCTACACAACGGCCATGAGTATACAGCCTGGCCGTCGCAACAAAAGTCAGTCACGTCTTTTTTTTCATCAGAGTTAACATGACTGCCGACCTGACAAGGCAAAGAGCGCAGTCTCAACGGTCAACCGACACATTCTATGCAAGAGCTGCAAGATCTTAATCGGGATAGATTGATTACTTTAGAAATAAACCCTATATCATGCTGGGAATGAGGCTGCACAAGGTTTCTGGTCGAATGTGTAAACCCTTGAACCGTTCGATTCCATTTGCACTACGCTTACTGTGCGTCGCCACATGTGTAAAGACAGAACGGACCAAGTCCTCTTGAGCAAAATGTAAAATCAAAACCTCTCAAAGTCATCTTTGACTGTTCTCTGTGTTACGTGGCGTGGCCCCAGAACCGCAACCAGCCCCGAGAAGAGCAAAGTAAGCTACCGGGTAGTCTGTCTCTTTCGGCTCAAACTGGGCAGGTAACGCAATTCTGCATCGCCGCCGTTTTACCGTCTCAACTCAATATGCCATGGTACTGTGAATAAATTTCAGCGTAATTTCTTGGTTGAATTGCGAGGTCCTGGCACTCAACGAGACGAAGTGCGTACGTTGTAGGCACCGGAAACGCTTGCTTTATCATATCCTCAGTTGATTCGTTATGAAAAATGAAGTTCGTGTCAGAGACGGTTCAAAGTCAAACTGGAATCCACACTGTAATTACAAGCCAGATGACTGATCGCTACATGTAAACATTTGAGAGTCGTGGTAGAACTATTCAGGAGTTGGTTAGCCTGCTAGCATAGTAGTTCGCCAAGCCACATGGGATAGATTGACAGCCTTGCCAAGTAAAACATGATCGCCCTAGTGCGTGCCACATGTGTGGTTCTATACTCTTTGTAAAGATGTATAATCACAGGATACTTGTTTCGCACGCATCCTCATAAATCAGTTTCAAAATGCCGGATCGAACCTAAAACACGACAGGGAGAAGAAAAAAGGTCAAAAATGACGCATAACTAGGGCTGAAATTGTAGAAAGTTGAGCAACACAACCGGGAGAGATAAATCGCAGTGCAACAATAAGTTGGGGCTCAAGTGCCGACGACCTGCCTGATTAGGCAGGCCGCTACGGGGATATTCGGTATTGGTTGGAGCAAGCTTCTCAAAAGACAATGGACTACTTTTGCACATTCACGAATCAACTCATTTCATAAACTGAAATACGGAGCCAAGTTCATCTCGACTTGGTGAGAGAGCGTTACATGGCTCTATCGCGCGCGGACCGTTGTGGTGCCATCTTAGGCTCAAAGAACAGACATGATACGAGCAGGGCCGGGAGCAAGGTTTAAAGAGTCTTTTTAAAACCAATGGTGCTCCCACCTCTATATAACTCTCAGTCGACTACCTGTTTTTTTTTATGCTGTAGTTTTTTCTTTTTAGCTTCACTTCTTGCGTAGACTCTTTTTTTCGAAGTCATCACGATGCGGTCTGTACAGCTGGCCCTCATTGCCCTGGCCGGGCTCGGCGCCGCGCTGCCGCAAGACGCCGCCACCAACAAGCAGTACAAGCGCACCGAACACGACGTCGAGTACAACGTCTTTGAGCACGCCGCCACCGGCACGAGCCTTAAATATGTGTCCAACTCGGGAATCTGCGAGACCACGCCCGGCGTGAACCAGTACTCGGGGTACCAGACTGTCGGTGAGTTTTGTCGTCCTACCGGCTCTTTCTCTGACCCGGCTGATGCGAAACCAACAAAACAAGGCGACAACCAGCACATGTGGTGGTGGTTCTTTGAGGCCCGAAAAAACGCAAAGACGGCGCCGCTGGCCCTCTGGCTCAACGGCGGTCCCGGATGCAGTTCCATGCTCGGCCTTTTCCAGGAAAACGGCCCTTGCACCTTTAACGGTGGCGGCTCGCAGCCCAAACTGAACCCGTACTCGTGGAACAACTTTGCCAACATGGTGTGTATATAGCTTCTGCATGAATCCTGTAGAAACCTCTCATGGCTCATTCAGTTTTGTTTCTGTTTAGCTCTACGTCGACCAGCCCATCGGCGCCGGCTTCAGCTACGGCGACGTCAACGCGGCCGACTCGACGCCGCACGCCGCCCCGGCCGTGTGGAAAATGGTGCAGGCCTTTCTCTCGCAGTTTCCCGAGTACAAGTCGCGCGACTTTGGCCTGTTTACCGAGTCGTACGGCGGCCACTACGGGCCCGAGTTTGCCTACTACTTTGAGCAGCAAAACGCCGCCATTGACGCCGGCACCCTCACCGGCGACAAGATTAACCTCGTCGCCCTCGGCATCAACAACGGCTGGCTCGATCCCGGTGAGTTTTTTTTTTTTTTTTTTTTTTGTTGCCCCCGTCGATTTTCTTTCTCTCTGTCTGTGTTTGGACTCGAAGAAAAAAAGAAGGAAAAAAAACACAACGACAATACTGATTTGGGTTTGTATTCGCAGAGAACCAATACAAGGCCTACGTCGACTTTGCCGTCAAGAACCAGTACCGTCCTCTGCTCAACGCCAGCGACGCCCAGCCGTACTACGACGCCTGGAAGAACAAGTGCGTACCGGCCTACTCGGGCTGCACCGATGGCGTCGGCAGCAACAGCATCTGCGCGCGCGCTGACGCCCAGTGCGCAAACTCGGTCGAGAGCCCGCTGGAGGACCTGGCCCAGTTTGACGCCTACGACATTCGCGCCGACGACGACTCCTTCCCGCCGAGCACCTTTGAGAGCTATCTCACCAGCGCCTCCGTCAAGAAGGCGATTGGCGCCACCTCCAACTTTTCCTCGTGCGGCCGGTCCGCTATTGGTGGTGATGACAGTACGTATACTCTATCGCCCCCCCCTCCCCCGGTGACGATTGCTTGACACACATTAACGCTATGCCGCAGGCGCTCGCTCCTTTCTCGAGCCCTTATCCAAAGTCATCAAGTCTGGCGTCAACGTTTTGATTTGGGCCGGTGATGCTGGTAAGCACCAAATTCATTTCCGATTTTGAAACAGAACTCGTAGTACTGACGCAAGATTTACAAGATTGGATCTGCAACTGGATCGGCAACTACGACGCCATCCAGTCAATTGCACCGCAGGAATTCGTCTCAGCTTCCATTAAGCCCTACACTGTCGGAGGCAAAAAGTACGGCGAGTACAAGACGGCCGGCAAGCTCAACTGGCTGCGTGTCTACGAGGCCGGCCATGAGGTGCCCGCGTACCAGCCCGAGGCGGCCCTTGCTGCTTTTACCTCGATCATGTCGAAGCAGAGCCTCAAGTCGACTTAGATAACTGCTCCTCGTTTTTTTGGTGGGACTGACGACATCAGTATCTTTTGTATATACTACTCCTCGACTGCGGTCCGACTCACAATGAAAAAGATGGCATTGAAACGGTCTTGGCCAGACTGAACTATGACGCTTTAGCCTTTCGAACGGATAAGAGGGAAAGTCAACTCGCATATAAGTAGATCAGAGCGACAAAGAAAATAGAGGGAGCATGGACTTGGAATTTCCATGGCAGAGGTGGTCGCCACCCGCCACTCATAAAAATGCACCACATCGACGTGAAATGGACTGATCGAATTATCCGCGATGCTGTCCTGTCCTCGCATAAGTCCGTTATTCTTAAAAGTATAGAAAGCAATGCCGTGAGACTTCCAGGATATCTTTCTCGTAATTAAACCATTTCTCGCTTTGCAATTAAGTTGGACTGTAAATTTGCCCACTCATGGACGACATGGCCAGAGCCTCCGTCATTTAGAGATCGACTGATAGGAAATGTTGAACTCGAATTCTGTATGCACATCTTGGCATGCTGTTGGCGCCAAATGACCCCGAGGACACTCGCTGCTGGATATAGTTTGTTTGACAAGCCCTGTGTTGACATGGCCACGTTCTACAGCATCGTGTCACCATCCCCACCTCATCTCATCTCACCATCAACATGGAGAAAGCAATCCGGCCGTCCATCACTTCCTAGACAGAACCCGAACAAGAAAAGCCGCCCCCCTAAAAGAACCCTTGTCCAACAAACGCTTTTACCATCAGGTCTTCCTTTCTTTCCGACCGTGTTTTGGCATGAGTGCCGTCGGAGACTCCCTGCGGCGCCTCCGCAACAGGGTCCTCCTGAGCGACGACGCCCGGAGAAGGGCAGCCATCCGCACGGTGCCACCGCTCCCGCCCTGCCCGGCAGCCGCCGCCGTCGCCGCATCGGACCCGTCTGCGACAGCCCAGAGCCCGCTGTTCCAGCGCATCCCTGCCGAAATTAGGCAGCGTATCCTCGTCGCCGCCTTTGGCGACGGGCTCGTGCACATGCACCTGTCCCTCGAGTGGCCACTCCTCCGCAAACATCGCAACGACGGCAGCGACGGTCGCAGCGCCAGGCACGCCCGGCACCCGGGCAAGTACGCGTTCGACGACGCTGCCCGGCCGTTTTGGCGCTGGCGGAGCTCCCGCTGCCACTCGGGTTGCTTTCACCACCACAGCTGGCGGTTCGGGTCGCCGCAGCAAAGCGACTGGTTCCTCGACAGGGATTACTGTGTCGACGGCGAGTGCTGCAATGACCCCGGCGCGCCCGAGACGTGCTTCCTCGGCGCCTTGGGGTGGCTGGGGACGTGCCGGCAGGCCTACCGGGAGGGCTTCCACGTGCTGCACAGGTCCAACACGGTGCGCCTGCACGGGACATTCATGTTTGCGCATCTGCCGGAACTAGTTCCCAGGTCCAGCCTCGACAGCCTCGCCCTTGTGTCGCTGCACTGGGACTTGGGGTGGCTGCCGGGCTATCCGCGGCGTCTCCGACTCGGCGACCATCCCGAGACGTACAACTTCCGCGAGGGCCTGGAGCGGCTACTTCCGCGGCTCTCAGCGACCCTGCCCAATGTAAAGTGTCTACACTTGTCACTCCTAGGCCTGTTTGGCGGAGGGGAGCAGTGGCAGGCCTATGGTTCGCGGTCCGCCGCAGTCTACGAGCAGGCCGAGGCGCTGTTTCACAAAGTGCTAGAAAATGTTTTGCAGCTGCCAAAGCTGACCGAATTTCGGCTGGCGCTGCCGCGGAGCATGTTTATGCCGTGGATGCAAGAGGTTTTGAATATTACGCTGGAGTTTGACGAGGCCATATGGGCAAGACTACCCGCCGAGTGGCTGAGAAGAAAAACACCAGCAAAGTTGATGGAAAGCGGCAAGAACAAGGCCGCCATAGACCATTTTTGGGTGCTGCTTGGCAAGTCGGATTTACCACCACTCACGGTCCGCTGCTTCTGTTGAAATCATGCCCTGCTGTGGTCGGCTAGTTAATGTGCGACACATATAGCCTTGGTCTGTTTGAAAATCATTCCCCTACACACACGGGTAGCCGTGACCATCAAACTGAGCGTTCAAAAACATCTCAGTCTGGGTTATAGAAGTGATGTATTTGGCAACTTGGCACAGAGTCGAGACACTATTGCGCAAGAGTGGTCGTCGCCGCAGTTCCGAAGATCTCCGGAAGCTCGCTTTATCACGAGCCCGAGTAAGGGAAAACGCATTGATGTAGGCTCATGGCAGCACTTCCATCTATTGCACGAAGATTTTGCGAGATTGTGGACGAAATCTGCGAGAAAGAACTGCGTATCAAATATTCGCCAACACGCTGAAAATGTTCGAGTACAAGACACGCTGCATGACTACCAAGAAGGAAACTACTTACCTCATTGTAGACTTTGATATTTTGGGCCTCGAGAACGGAGTTCGGTCGCTCGATGACTTGCTCGCCGGGATTTCTCTTTCACCGGAGAAATGGGCAAACAAATACCCTTCTTCTCCAGTGCTGGAGAGATAACCACACCTTGCGCCGGGAGTGTCAGTAATATTAAAGCAGTAGCCGACGGGACCATTGCACAAACTTCGGCAATCAAGGCAAGGCCGATCGGAAGACCTGAACTCGCTGGGTCAGGCAGCCTGGCCGAGATCCCAAAAACAGCTCGATGGGCGGCTGTTGAAGCTGAGAACGAGAATGACTGGCTGTCGGGCCTTGCAAGTAGCCGGTTCTGGAACGAGGGCCAAAGATGATCGATGTCTAACGCGACGGAAAGAATGAGAAGGTTTCTGCGCATGGGTGATCTATGGGTACGGCAAGTGATGTGTTGACGCGTCTCAGGGGGTTACCAAGGCCTAGATCCACACGGGAGTGTGCAGCCGAGGCCCCATGATGGGAAAAAGAAGGTTGACCTCACTGCTAGCCCTCTCCTGACTATCTATCCTTTGACAGACAGATTCGTAAAGACAACCACCGATGGCCGATGGGCGCGAGTGCCACAAGCAAATGAGATTGCCTAGGCTAGGGTCGAGTCACCGTTTTCTTGGCGAACTGCATAGTTTCGGCTCCGCGCGTTCCCGAGAGCGGAGCGGCACACGGGACAAGGTGGCGGGTACGGTTCGCGTAACTACTTCTGAGTCACCAACTACGTTTTGAAGCAAGATTTGCAGCAGCGCAGTTCCAAGGATCGAGTAAAATCTGAAGATGGAAAAGAAGGGAAGCGCTGAGAAGGCTATTTGGCAGGGCCACGTAGGATCGAAATAAGGCAGCTCCACAAGGCGGCGGACTGAGCCAATGGCTGCGAGAGAACACCACTAATCGGGTAGGTTTTGTTGAACTCACTCGATGGGACGAGGCAAAAATCAGGCCATTCCCCATAATATTGACGGTTGTCTGCGAGATGGTGTAGAATGAGGATTGCGCAAGCCGTTGTTTTTGCTTCACATGAGAGATGATGATGATGCAGCAGCCAGTCGGCGAGCTATGCATCATGGTCTTGTAAGTACGAGACAAAAAGGGTACGAGCAAACAACAGCACTCCTCACCGGTCAACAGTTGCACACGCACAAACGCTGACTGTTTGCTCCTCGACACTGTTCAAGCCATGGCCTCATGGAACGAGTGCATACGATTTATGGAAAGTTGGTCTTTGCTTGCGTAGTGTGGCTTTGATGCTTTCTAGCATAAGTTAGGTACTTAGGGGACAATGAGAGAAATAAGGAGGCAAGCCTAGAACCCAGTCGGCCTAGCTCCACTCTATTACTGATAGTCACCGTCTTGGAAAGTCGTGGATGAAGCCTAGTGGACAGTATCAGGAGCGACGTCATTTGACACCAAGTTGTTGCTTGACACAATGTACTGTTGATAGAGGTTCCCCAGACGTCTACCTAGTTGGCCGAGACGAGAGCTCGCAGCTGGCGAAGCAAACTAGTCAACGGCAGCTGCCAGCTGCCAGCTGGCAACCAGCAAACGGCCAACGGCGGCCCTCGCGCTGAGGCCACCATTTCCGACACCAACGCCATTTATTATCCCAATGGCCCGGCCGTTAGCAATGTTCAATCTTTTGCTTCCACTTTTCATTCATTTGTTCCTCTAGCAATTCCCCTTCTCCCTTGGGCGTGACTACTCCAAAAATCCAGAAAAACACAGACTCCTCCAACCCCTCCACCCATCCTCACTACGATGGGTGCCGACTGCTGTTCTACCGACCCTAAGCAGGACGGCCCGTCCTGTGGTGGCCCTTCGACTGAATCTCACGACCACAATGATGCAGCTCGCGATGACGGCCAGATTCAGGCCCATGGTAGTCACCATCACGATCATAATCGGATTGACGATGGCCACAACCACGGACATGATCATGGCCACGCCCATCCTGAACACGGTCATGAACACAATCGCAACCAAGTCGTTACCCAGGAGCATGCGCACTGCGTTGATGAAAATGATTGTGCCGCCAAGGGTGAAGTCTGCGATGACGCTGACTGCTGCGACACCGACGACACGTGCAGTTCTGCAACTTTGGCTTGCTGTGACACCAATGACGAGCAGTGCGACGGTTTGCCACCCCGATCTGGCCCTATCGAGTATGGCTGCCATGCAGCATTGAACTAACACTATGGGACAGAAAAGTGTATCATTGCTGCTGCTGCTATTGAGTGCGAAAAGGCTTGCGAAGGCGAGGGAGAGATCCCCGATGGTGAGAATTTTACACCCGAGCACCGATGTGTGATCCACCACTTACACGCGACAGCCCACCTCGTCCACCAGCACCTCCACGATGCTTCTGGCCGGCACCCAGCTGCCGCCTGCAACGACCACTTGGCCAAGGCTTTTGATCAGTACACTGCTTATCTCGAATCTGCCCGTTGCATTTGTCGCGGCGTCCTCGACCGTGGATGGAGCAAGACTTGCTGCAGCACCCATCCTCAGAAGAAGCCCATGCGCAAGCGATCTGTCGGCAATGCTACCTCTTTCAACTCGGCGCGTGCCTACCACCCAGCCCATCACCACCATGGAATGAAGCGACGTAACAAGAAGCAGCCACTCCGCCTTGCGTCCGAAAAGGACTCTTGCTGCAGTGACAAGGATGACAAGGACTCGTGCTGCGGCGGTGATCGCATCGAACATGCCCCAGACAGCAAATTAGTCGTCGGCACTCAGAATGCCGCTTTTGGAGACCTCGAAAAAGGCCATGGGCTCGAGCACTTGGCTTTTCACGTCGAAGGTATGACTTGTTCTGGATGTGGGAACAAGATGGACAAGAGTCTCCGAGGCATACCCGGTGTCTCTAACGTACGAGTCAATTTTGTCATGGGACAGGCCGAATGCAGCATCGATACTTCAATCACCACACCTGATGAGGTCAAAAAGACTGCTGAACGTGCTACCGGGTTCAAATGCACCAAGCTTTCCAGCGATGACCAATCTCTTGACATTCTAGCGACAGGCTCAGTGGCTAAAGGCCTCCTTGACCTCGATATACCTGGTGTCACAGACGCGTCTCTCATCAACAAGAAGACGGTTCGAATCAATTATGATCCTACTATCATCGGTGCTCGAGAACTTTTCTCAAGATTGCCACCCAGTACTCAAGGCCTCGCCCCTCCCCGAGACGATCCTTCGGTGTCCAGCGGTAGAAAGAGGCTGTATGATCAGTTGGTCAAAACTCTTCTTTCCGCTGCGTTTACGATTCCTGTCTTAGTCATGGCTTGGGGAGACGAGCTAGTCAAAGAGCCAACCAAAGCCATTACATCCCTCGTTCTGGCCACGTTTGTCCAAGCGATTGCTATACCTGATTTCTATCGCCCTGCCCTTTCTTCTCTTATCTACAATGGGGTAGTGGAGATGGACATGTTGGTCGTCATCAGCATTACTGCTGCCTATCTTTACTCAGTCGTCGCTTTTGGTTTCCGCATGGCCGGCAAACCTCTTGAGACTGCGGAATTCTTTGAGACTAGCACCTTGCTCATCACTCTTGTCATTTTCGGCCGACTAGTTGCCACTTTCGCCCGGGTTCGCGCTGTTCAGGCCGTCTCACTTCGATCGCTTCAGGCAAGCTCTGCTGTCGTTGTCGAAGATGGTCAGGACAAGAACATCGACGCCAGACTTCTTCAGTACGGCGACAAGTTCAAGGTCGCTTCCCATACCGCTGTTCCTACTGATGGCGTTGTCATCACAGGGTCTAGTGATGTGGACGAATCGATGTTGACTGGTGAGAGTGTTCCTGTATTCAAGAAGGAGGGGGATGAAGTTATTGCCGGGACTGTCAACGGGACTGGTACCATTGTCGCTCGCTTGACTCGTCTACCTGGTAAGAATACCGTTACCGATATCGCCCAACTTGTTGAAGACGCGGCCAACTCCAAGCCTCCTCTTCAGGATGCTGCCGATCGCGTTGCCAGCTGGTTCGTACCTATTGTCACCACGGTCGCCGTCATTGTCATCATTGTTTGGGCTGTGGTCGGCCTCAAAGTCCGCAGGTACAATGGTGGCCAAACCGTCTCCAACGCCATTACCTATGCTGTCGCTACCCTCGCTGTTTCTTGCCCCTGCGCCCTTGGTTTGGCGGTTCCCATGGTCCTGGTCGTAGCCGGTGGTGTTGCTGCTCGTTATGGTGTCATCATCAAGTCGGCTGAGTGCACCGAACGTGCCCGCAAAGTTACTGATGTCGTCTTTGACAAGACTGGCACAATCACTGAGACCGACCTTGACGTCATGGCGGCAGATTTCTTTGACGGTGACGAAGAACTGGCCATTTCTATTACCAAACCTCTTGTTTCTGGCAACAATCATCCTGTCTCGCTAGGCGTGGACAAGTACCTGGACAACCGGGCCACCAAGGCCATCTTTGCTACAGACATTCACGTCATACCTGGCGCCGGTGTTGAAGCTGTCTATGAGGGCGACCTAATCCGCGCTGGTAATTCGAAATGGACTGGAACTGACACTGACCCTGTCATCAAGAATATCAAGAGCCAGGGTTTCACTATTCTCGTCATCACCCGCAACTCCAAGCCCATTGCGGCTTACGGTCTTCGAACTCGAATCCGCGCCGAATCTGGCAAGGTAATTCAGCAGCTTACTCGTCGAGGTATTGCTGTCCACATTGTATCTGGTGACTTGCAGCAGGCGGTCGAGTCGGTTGCCAGCCAAGTCGATATTCCCAACGTTGCAGCACAGCGCTCCCCCTCTGAGAAGCGCGACTATGTTGCCGCCCTCATGGAAGAAGGCAAGAATGTCATGTTTGTAGGCGACGGAACCAACGACGCTGTGGCCGTTACGCAGGCCGACGTCGGTGTTCAGATTGCTAGCGCTCTCTCTGCCAGCGAGGTCACCCGTGGTGCCGCCGACGTCGTTCTTCTCAAGGGTCTTGAAGGTATTCCCTTCATCATTGAGATTAGCCGCGTCAGCTTTCGCCGCATGGTGTTCAATTTTGTTTGGTCCGCCGTCTACAACGTGCTCGCCATCTTACTTGCGTCGGGCGCCATGGTCAAGGTCCGCATCCCACCAGCCTACGCCGGCCTTGGCGAAATTGTCAGCGTCCTGCCTGTCATATTCGCTGCCATGAGCATGCTCCTGACAAAGATCAAGACAGACTAAGTGCACCAGGTGGTTTGCTCGTGGATTGTGTCCCACACGGTGGGCCAGCCCGTTCAACACTGCTGGCACGCTGGTGGTTGGCTTGACGGCTCAAGGATGGCGTCTTTCTGCAACAAGGTGCTTGCTTCCTGGGCCAGTGCTCGCAATAGCTTGGCTTTGCAATCGTTTCTTTCTTGAGAGCTCGGCAATGTGGTCGGCCTCTGTATCTGGCCGGATAGGGGAAGGGGCAGGTCTACTTGATCAATTATTACGTCTTGTGTAGAAATACTTTGATTAATCTACATGATTATCCCAAATCTAGCCAATGAAGTTTGTGACTATGCTGCCACTGATGTGTACTGAACTGATCAGATATCGTTGTATGAGTTGATGCAGGACTATCATTCATAACCAAAACCGTCAACGCCAAGCATGCCATGACTGAAAAGGAAAAAAACGCCGAAACGCGCGTGCTGCATAGACTTTCGCTAACCTGACCATGTCCATAGTCATTCCCGTTGATCTCAGTATTACAAATATTCATCCTCCATTCCTCATAATCTCATCATGCATCAGGGCTCTTGCCTGCCAGCCCCGCAAAGTCGACAACCGTGTATTGACGGCCCAGGATGCCAAGCTTCTCGCGCAGGTAGTCGCGTTGGGTTTTATCTATCCGTTCAAAGCTAAACAGGAACCGGACGAGAAACTCAAAGTCCTGGAGGCGCGCGCGGGCCTCCTCTTCCGTCTGGCCAGGGCCGAGGGGGAGCGCAAGGACGTCAGCGACAGTGGATGTGATTTCAAAGAGCTTTTGCAGGATGCCGCTGCCGTGGGTGACGATGCTGGAGACGTTGCCGAGGCGGGCGACGAGGGCGCGCAGTTGGCTGGAGAGGCGCTGGGCCGGGAAGTGTAGTGAGAGGCCCTCGTGGGTGTCACGGGGCGGGGCGGAGCGGAGGAGGCCGTGATGAAGGGCGAATTGCCAGACGAGGGTGCGCAGCCAGACGCGAGTGACGAAGAGGTCAACGTGTTGAATCTCGGTGAAGCGGCCGCGGCCGGTGTGCACAAGGCGCTGCTCGCTGATGGCAGCGCCATCTTCGTCGCGGTCGAGCTCAGCCTGCTTGGTCTCGATCCAGGCGGCCGTCATCTTGGGGACAGACTGTGTGGGGTCCTTTTGGGCGGTCCAGTGCGCGAGAAATGGTCCGTCAAGGACGCGGAAGAGATTAACGAGTCGGTTGAAGCCGAGGTCGACGTGGGCCGGTATGCACGGGTCGTTGATCGGGACCGCGGTGAGGGCGAGCGTCACGCACGGGTAGCCTGTCACAGTGGAGAGGAAGCGCTCGTGGATGTACACCTCCCAGTAGACGCGGCGCAGACGGAAGACGTCGCGGGGTCGCATGCCGGCGTGGACCGTGACCTCGGCGGGGTTGGCGTGAGCGGGCGGGCCGCCGTCCTTGGCGTCGAAGACGTCGATTTGCGACCCGTCAAAGGGCATGGCGTCGTACTGGTGGACATTGAGGACCTGAATCATGGTGATGGCCTCGCGGAGCAGCATTAAGCTGCGGTCCCAGCGCTTGAACGCCATCATGCAGATTTCGAGAAAGACGCACGTCATGATGCGTTTAAAATTGACGGAGAGCTCGCCAAATTTGACGCTGGCACCCGATGGTCCCGCGTCGAGCCTCGTCCAGGCGGTGCAGTTGTCGCGGAGTGTCTCGGCCTGGCGATGCACCTGAATAGCCAGGCTCATGAGGGTGGCTATTTCCGTGAGGGTATCTGATTGGGTGGTGAGCAGCGTCTGGGTTAGATTGATGGTGATGGCAGCAAAGGCGTAGACGAGGGCGCGGTCTTGAAAGCTGGCATTCATGTTGTGAATGGCGGCACACATCTCATCGCGGCTGAGGACTGGGTTGACGGGGTAAATTTGCTCTTCGTAGAGGGCTAGGTAACCGAGAAAGTAATTGATAGTGTGGTGTGGCCAGACATTGTACGTAGTTGGCGAGGGCATCGCGGGAAGAGGCGAGGAGGCAGCGCTATTGGTGGTGAGAGCGGTATCGGCGCAGGAGTCCGAATTGACGATGCCGGCGATGGAGGTGACGGCGGGCGGGGAGGCGTCGCTGGGCGAACTACTCGAGGTGATGGAACCTCCTCCTCCCCCTCCTCCTGAGAGGGGGGATGTCTTGCTGCTGCTGCTGCCTCCTCCTCCGCCGTTGGGCTGCTCCTGTTCCTGCGCCTGGCTGTTGCGAAGCTGCGCAACGAGACGTCCGCGCACGCCGGGCTTGCGCTTAGCGGGGGGCGGCGCAAACTTGCATGCGAGGTTGAGGTGCGCGCACTGAGAGCAGGGCTGCTCTCCGTTGCAGCGGACTTTTCGAACGCGGCATCCATCGCAGGCGCGGACAACACGGGTCGACATCGTTGAGGCGGAGCGAAAGATGGATGCTGTGTAGATGATCTCGTCGTGGGGGTGATTGGGCAAACTGCGGAGGAGGGGTGCTCTCGCAGCGACGGCGGTTAGTGGGATGGCATTGCGTCCGATGAGGGAGGATGTGTCTCGGCGATGCAGAGACGCAGATATGTGGTAGTGCAGAGATGATGAGAATGCTGTTGCAGTCTTCTTTTGTCCCAGTTATCTCGTAATTTTGTAGAGAGAAAAATGCTTTGATGCCACAAAACCAAGATAAAGTTAAAGCTACTCAATCCATAAAAGAGGTGGAGTCCGCAGCTGGCAACGGATTTAACAGCGGGCCGGCAGCTGGCAGATTCGCTGTTTGCTGTCGGCCAATCTGTTGAAACAAGCTTGCTTGGGAAGAATTATTACCGCAGTGGAGAGAAATCTCTCCAGCATTCGCAGTTCCGGGGAAGCTTTATCGATGATCCGCTGTCAGCCCGGTTCTTTGCTTCTGTTTTATGCCGCTCTAATCTGTACCGGAGTGGCAATCGATAGCAGCGACAGTTACCTCTGGCCTCTCAGGCATAGGCTTAGGCTGCTGGGCGAAACATGACAATTGACAGATTTCCCAGCCAACGACACTATACATCCTAGTACGGGATAATCGCCCCAGATCATCAGCCCAGCGCAAACCATCTCATTTTTGATTAAAAGATCGACGCTCGAAAAGAGACAGTCCCACCAATGAACACGGCGAGTGCGGCCTGCTAAGACACGTCCAAGTTAGCAGTACGTCGGGGATAAGCAGCTGGCTCCAACGTGCCACATGTCACAAAACTCATCAATTGACGCGTTGTTGTGAAAAATGATGGAAAAACAGTCAGGCTACAAAGTAGTCCCTTGGCTTCGCTAGGTACGGGAGGCTTGGACGCCCTGGGTGCCACTGCGTCAGTATCTCACCAGAGATGGAGAAGAAGCCCAGCTCACCAGATTGATTCAAGATCCGGGCACAAGCCGATATACCCTTTGCCTCACCGTGCGCCGACGATTCAAAACGGCATTGCCTGCGTCTGCAGTCAACCGCCGTGTGCCACCTCGACTCGAGCTCGGCAAAGCAACAAACGCGTCGCGTGATGCAGCTCTCGCATGATTCAGGGCAAAGAAATTACTTTGGCTTTCAATGCTAGGACATCACCTGCCCTTTTGATGCCGTGTTCCGTCCTTGCTGAAGGGGGGGTTTCCATGGGGGTGGAGATCTTAATCTCGCTCTCTGTACAGATTTAATGGCCCCAACAGCGAACCAATCTTTCGCTGCAAGCTGGTGCAGCTAACTAGCAGCAAATAGGTAGCCTCTTGACGCAGGTACGGCCCAAGGAAACTAGCGCCAAAATCATCGAAATCAATAGTACGAATAGTACACTGACCTATTACCCAGTCCAAGTAGGAGAATTGTCGCTATTGCAGTACTCCCTCATGATGCCAAGGCCAATCAGATTGAGGATCGTAACTCTGCGGGGTGAATCTCTCAAGTACGGACCAAGCCCCACGAAAGAGTCGAGTACCCGGACACGGGCCTGGTTCCCTCGGCCGTAAATTCGTGTCAAGTCCACCAAGTACTCCGTACATAACCGGGTCTTCTGGTATGCGCCTTACCCTTGCTTCCAAGCGGCATACTCTGGAATTCTGCACTATTTATACTAGAAAGGAGAAAGGACCATGCGTTACCGTAGCATGGATTCATCAAACACGGCTGGGCAAGACCAACCCGCCGATACAAATCCCCGTGATCCAAGCTACATCGGCTTCATTTCCTTTTGAATGCATCCCCTTGAAGCTTCGAGCAGCTTTATGAACCGGGCTGTGACTGCGGTTTTCGTCGAAACAAAACGCGTTTGGGGCTTCTATTTTTACTTTTCATTCTTTTGTTCCTCAGTTGAAGCGCCAATATGAAGCTCTTGACGCTTGTATTACAGCTCGCGCTATCGTCCCTCGCGGCCGCCGCTGCGATACGGGGCAACGGCTTTGGCCCCTTCAAAGTCATTTCAGACGCCGAGGGGCGAGGTGCGCAACAGAATGTCGTTACTTGGGACGCTCACTCCCTCTTCATTCGCGGTGAGCGCGCCATGATTTACTCTGGCGAGTTCCACCCATTCAGACTTCCGGTGCCTAGCTTGTGGCTTGACGTCTTCCAGAAAATCAAGGCTCTTGGTTTTAATACAGTCTCATTCTACGTCGACTGGGCGTTGCTTGAAGCCAAAGAGGGCGAATACCGCGCCGAAGGCATCTTTGACCTAGAGCCTTTCTTCAAGGCCGCAAAGACTGCTGGCATATTCCTCATCGCTCGTCCTGGTCCATATATCAATGCTGAAGTCGCTGGCGGTGGTTTCCCCGGGCGTCTGCAGCGCCTCACCGGCCAATTGCGAACCAAGTCGCCCGATTTCTTGAACGCAACTGAAAAGTGAGTCTCAACAACTACCTTTCACATGTCCGGGGTACCTAACCAGACACAGTTACATGAGCAACATTGTTCCTCTCATTGCCAAGTACCAAATCACAAACGGCGGACCAGTCATCCTCTATCAGGCCGAAAATGAGTACAGCATATCCAACGGCAGAGTTCCATTTCCTGATGGCGAATACATGCAGGCCGTCATTGATCAGGCCCGTCGCTTTGGTATTGTGCTTCCTATTGTGAATAATGATGCCAGCAAAGACGGCCATAACCGCCCTGGTAGTGGTGCTGGCGCGGTAGACATATACGGTTACGACGCGTATCCTCTAGGCTTTGACTGCTCAAACCCTACCTATTGGAGAAGCGACGCCCTCCCTGTTGACTATTACGAGGTGCACATGAGAAACAGTCCCAACACTCCCTTTACCATTAACGAGTTTGGCGGTGGCTCGTACGATCCCTACGGCGGTGTTGGATATGAGAAGTGCGCTGCTCTCACCAATCACGAGTACGAGCGCGTTTTCAACAAGGACACTCTTGCTGGTGCTATCGGCATCCTCAATGTCTACATGCTCTTCGGCGGCACAAACTGGGGCAACCTTGGTCACTCGCGCGGATACACTTCTTACGACTATGGCTCTGCAATTCGTGAGGATCGTTACATCGACAGAGAAAAGTACTCCGAGCTCAAGCTCGAGGCGCATTTCAACCGAGCTTCCCCTAGCTATCTTCTCACTACCCCCGGCGCTCTGAGCACTACTGCCTACACCGACAACCCCAACATTGCCGTGACTCCGCTGAAGTCTAACGGTACTGGTGACTATTACATCGTACGCCACTCTGACTACCAGCTCACTACCTCTGCAACGTACAAGCTGCGTTTGCCGACTTTCAACGGAACTCTCATTGTGCCTCAGACGGGCGGACGCCTTACCATGCCAGGTCGTGACACCAAGATCCACGTCACCGATTATCCTGTTGGCAAGCACACCATGCGCTACTGCACGGCAGAAATTTTTACCTGGCAAAAGGCTGATAATCAGACCATACTTGTCTTGTACGGTGGCCTGGGCGAACTCCACGAGCTCGCTTTCCAAAAATCCTACAATGTCGCCCAGATTGAAAGTAGCAACGTCGCTGTGTCTTCTTCCGTCAATACGGTCATCAGTTGGACTGTCGAGACTGAGCGACAGATTATTCAGCTGGGCGATCTCACCATCTACCTCTTGGACCGCAACTCGGCCTACAACTACTGGGCTCCCATACTTCCCAGCAGCAAGAACGGCAACTTTGGCAACTCGGTCATGAACCCCGATGCGGTCATTGTCAGCGGCCCCTACCTCGTCCGCTCGGCCGATGTCTCAGGCTCGACACTCAACATACAGGCCGACTTCAACAAGACAACCGATTTTGAAGTCATTGGTGCCCCCAAGGGCGTCTCCAAGCTCTCCATCAATGGCAAGATGACCGAATTTACAAAGTCCAAGCATGGTAGCTGGCTTGCCAAACCCAGCATCAAGATTCCCGACGTCAAGCTCCCGGATCTCAAGTCGCTGGACTGGCTGTCGATGGACTCTTTGCCCGAGCTGCAACCCGGCTACGATGACAGCCAGTGGACGCGCGCCCAAAACTATACCCGCAACTCGGTCTGGCCGCTCAGCACGCCCGTATCACTCTACGGCGGCGACTACGGGTACAACACAGGCACACTGCTATTCCGCGGCCGCTTCAACGCCACCGGGACCGAAAACAGCCTGTTTCTGCGCACCATGGGCGGTCTCGCATTTGCCAGCAGCGTGTGGCTCGACGGCAAGTTTGTCGGTGGTAGCCTCGCGCAGGCGAACCATGACGACGCCAACTCGACCTACGCGATCCCGCAGCTCGACCCGGGCACGCTGCACGTCTTGACGATTGTTGTCGACAACATGGGCCTCAATGAAAATTTCATCATTGGCGACGAAGACATGAAGCGGCCCCGCGGTATCATCGCGTACAGCTTGACCACCAGCTCCGGCACCCACACGGACATTTCGTCCTGGAAACTGACTGGTAACCTCGGTGGCGAAGACTACAAGGACCACTTTCGAGGACCGCTCAACGAGGGCGGCCTGTTCTTCGAGCGCCAGGGCTACCACCAGCCGAACCCGCCCGCGGGCAAATTTTTCCACAAGACGCCGTTCGAGCATCATGACGGTGCCGGTGTGCAGTTCTACGCTGCCAAGTTCGCGCTCGACCTGCCCGCGAAAGACTACGACATTCCCTTGTCCTTTGTCTTTGATAACGCGACCGTCGCGCAGCACTATCACGGCTTCCTCTACGTCAATGGCTTCCAGTTTGGCAAGTACATCAACTACCTCGGTCCCCAAACGAGCTTTCCGGTGCCCGAGGGCATTCTCAACTATGAGGGTGATAATTGGGTCGGGCTGGCCGTGTGGGCGCTCGACGAGGCGGGTGTGGCCGTGCCCGGCTTATCGCTGGTGCCGCGGCAGCCGGTGCTGACGGGGAGAGAGCCCGTGGAGGTGGTGGCTTCGCCAAAGTGGGTGAAGCGGTCGGATGCGTATTAACACTAGAAGTGTGTTTGCATAGATGCCATGGTATAATGGGTGTATTATTGGTTCACTAGACCTGTCATTTAATCATTGTGTGCTCTTTTGCCAGCCGGGCTTGTCACCTGTACACGCTCTCAAATATATTGCTAGGAATCAGAGTATCAGTACGTGGTATTAATATACGATAAAATGCGCTAGTTATCGCTCGAGATGATATGAGATGGCATGAGTGCATAATAATGTGAAGTGATGTGCTTTTGGCACATAAGATGATTGGTATTTTATTTCGCACGCTCGATAAACTCGGACTTGGCGTCGGTCTTTTCCGCAAAGGCATCGCCGCCATGGGCGTCGAGGCCGGAAATCTCGGCGGGATCGACAACAGCGGCGCTGAACTTGCGGGCCGACACGCGGCGCTCAAAGAGCACGTCGAGTTCGCGAAAGGTGCGGCCTTTGGGCTCGGGCAGGCGAAGGTAGGTCCAGAGGATGCAGAGGCTGCTGGTTCCGGCGAAGAAGAGGCCCGACTTGGCGCCCCAGTTGAAGGCGGTGGGGTTGAGCATGCGCGGTGTGAGGATGTTGGTGGCGATGCCGGCAATGTTGTACATGTTGCGGGCAAAGACGACCGACTTGGTGCGCAGGCGGGAGGAGCTGATTTCGGAGACGAGCGAGTAGCAGACGGGGCCGACGGTGCAGTCGTAGACAAAGGTGTAGACGAGCAGCATGGAGCCAATGGCCCACTGCGCGGCAATGTTGTGGCGGCCAGCAAAGGCGGCGCCGCCGATGGAGACGAGCAGGGTGAAGAGGACGCACTGCCCGTAGAGGTACAGGGATCGGCGGCCGAAGCGCGTCATGAGGAACCAGGAGAGGATGGTGCCGATGAAGCCGATGGCGTACTGGACAAGAGACATGTTGAAGGCGTTTTCGGTGGCGAGGCCGGCCTGGCGGTAGAACATGGTCGAGTAGCCCATGAGGGAGGCGCCGCACAGAGTCTGGATAACCCAGACGCAGGTGACAATCTCGGTACGGCGGCGGTTGACGCCCTTGAACAGATCAGAGTACGATATGCCTGCCTGAATCTTTCTCTCCATGTCGTTTGTGTGAATCATCATGGAGATTGTCTCGTCGGGGCGGAATTCGACGCCGCTGTTGCGCGTCGTGAGGCGATGAAGCGACTTCTTGGCTTCTTGTAGCCGTTCTTTGCGGACCAGCCACCAGGGCGACTCGGGAGCGAGCCAGATGCCGACCATGAGCGGCAGCGGCCACACCCACTGCAGGGCAAAGGGAATCTTGTAGCCCCATTTGCTGTTGAGGGGAATCATGCCGCGGAGGACGCCCGAGGCGATGAACTGGCCCATGACCCAGCAGAGGTTGACATAGGTCGTCAGGTAGGCGCGCAGATGGGTCGGGCAGACCTCGGCGGCGTAGGTGGTGGTGAGGGTCTGGAAGACGCCCCAGGGGAAGCCGACGAGCAGCTCGCCGGCCAGCAGCTGGGGCAGGGACTCGGCAAAGAAGATGATGAAGATGAAGCAGATGCAGAGAAACAGGGCGCCGATGAGCGTCTTGCGGTAGCCGAAGCGGTCGGCGATGACGCCGGCGGCGAAGAGCCCCATAATCTGGCCGCAGAGGGCGGCGTTGGAGAGGCCAGACTGCCAGGCGGCCGTGAGCTCGTAGCCGCCGTCGGCGGTGGGCTCGCCAAATTTTTTGGCAAAGGCCGGGTAGACGTAGAGGCCGCCGATGATGGCCAGGTCAAAGCCCTCCATGACGATGCAGGTGGAAAAGAAAATGGACCACATGCAGGCCTTTTTGTAGAGCTTGAGCGACTTGCGCAGGCCCATGTTGTGCTCGGCCTCGGTGGCGGCCACGGCTTCGAGGGCGCGCGAGGCGTCAAAGGCAGGAGGACTAGCCACGGTGGTTAGGACTTGAGGGCCGACATCTTTTTGAGGGATTGGAGAAGTCATGGCTACGAGATTCACAAAAAAAAATAAAAAATAAAAATAAAAAGTAGCAGCAAAGACTGAATGAGGAGAAAACTTGTCCAAAAGATTGGGAAAAGCGAGCGACTTATTCAGTCATGATAGGCCTGCGAGTTATGATTGTTCTTTGCAAGATATTGACCGGTGCGGAGAGGCTTCTATTTATAATGATGCCACGTTCTGAATGTATCAAGGAAGAAAAAGGACCTCAAAAAAGTGTTGAGGCCTTGATCTGGGGGGCAAATCAAGGAAGAACCAGTCGCATGTATGAGAGATGTAGATGGGGGCCTGTCGTCGTTCGAGGCCAGCAAAACGGCGCTAGCAGTTGCATTCAAGGGGAGGTAGGTGGCTGGACTAAGTTTGTGAAAGGGTTGTCAAAGCAAAGGAGATGGGGGGAAAGTCAATTGCCGCCCAAGAAACCAATATTGCTTTTGTGATGCGTCTTTAGCTGGCTGTTTTTTTTTGGTGGCTACAATTGTCTCTTCGGTCCGAAAAGGAATCCGTTGATTGGTCGGCTCATCGTGGATATACAAGCAACTTGATGAATCGTTAGTGTGTTTATAATTAAAACAATGCTTATGGGTACAAAGAAGTTTTTGGATTTAATTTTTGAAAATTATCAGGTATTCTGATGATGTCTTTTTTTCTTGTCTGTTTTTTTACTTGATTCCTTTTTGGGAGATGGTTTTTTTGAACCTAATACCAAAGCAAAGAACCAAGTATACCTAATTCTGCATCTCCTTCAACTAGTCCTATTCAATGAATCATTTCGTAACCAATATCAGCCTGCCGCTTACAAGTTGTGGCTGCATGAAATGTACTTCCCCGCGCTTCAAGAACGGATAGCGTTTTCGTACCCAACAATTAATTGCCGGAGCGTCGTAGCCAAATTGCTTAGCGTCGCGTGCGTCAAGCCCCCGGAATGATTGCCTAGCCTCAGATTAAAGCCAGCGCGTTGAGATTCTCGGCTAAATGCAAACGCCATGAAATCAATGATTCGCTCATATGCGGGCTAGGCCGGTCACCGGACCGGTCCATCTAGGGCGCTGTTGATTGTCCAGCACATACATTTACATGGGCGGGAATTGTCCAACAAAAAGGCGGGTCGGATCTGGTTTTCATGATACATGATTAGCTATTGAAGCATCAGAGATGACGACTACACGCACGCCTTGTACTTGAACAAGAATACCTTTCCAAAAAGTCACGGTTGAACAAGAGGGGTTAGAGTGATTGATTTCGCTTTGACGTTGGGTGTTTAGGTAAGTCATAGATTCTAGAGAATTTGCAAAAAATTCTATGCCATGTAGATAATAGTATTACCTTTAAATCTCATAGTGTAATTCCACTCAAACGACACTTTACTTGGTATGATGCCGCCCCTCTTCAGATAAATCCTTCACGTGTGTTGCATAATCAACAGCGCCCGTCAAGCAATACGACGACCTTCGGGCCGACCTTGAAGAGCAATTGCGTCGGCGAATCAGCTCACTTGCCGCTATACAAAGAATCTCCAATTGGCGTTCAATAGCTGAAGCCATGATGATGCCGAATGAGACTTTGCCACCGCCTCGGGCGCTGTGGCGACTTCCTTCTGAGCTCGAATATGTAGCTGGACCCAAGTTTTAATGGTAGGTTTTGTAAAAATAGTTCGTACAAAGGACAGTCTGGGGCTGGGTTGGGGAAGCGGAGACGTGCAGATCTGATGCTTGGAGTTGGGTCGAGGACCAGCAAGGTATCCAGGCAGGCGTTTCGTCGGTCCGACAGTTGATCGTCCGATTCGCTCAACGCTCATCCCCCGCATCTTCCCCGCAAGCTTCGTTGCTAACGAGCTCTAGCTTTCAAGCATCCTCATCATCATCTAACACAACGAGTCTGGCTGGTTGAGATTCAGTATCATAATGGCAAGAACAAAACCGAGCGAGGCGCTCAGCCTGTCCCCGCGACCGGCAGTCGCAGAATGACCACTTGCTCTCGGACCGACAACACCACGATGTTTTGAATCCTGCAGAATCTGGGAACCCGGACGTCCACCTGCAGACTGAGTTTTCTCTTCCCCCAGTCCGATATTCTCTGCTAATGGGACATGCTACACTGCCTACACTACTCTCTCCACTGCGAGGCACGACTTTTGCAGATTTAAGCCGCCGCCCGTCTCTCGACTGATGCCAGACCATACACCATCACTCCTCTTCCCCCGCCCCCCCTTTCCTGAGTCACCCTGTCGAGAGCAGCTGTATTTTCTTCCGCAACTGATACCCCCCGTCTTTTTCTGCACTTTTCATACATCACAACCTCCAAAATGACCGTCATCGGGAGAGAGAAGAAGTGGTGGAAGCAGGCCTCCATCTACCAGATTTACCCTGCCTCCTTTTGCGACTCCAACGGAGATGGCATCGGCGATATCCCTGGCATCACTTCCAAGCTGGACTACATTGCCGGCCTCGGCGTCGACGCCATCTGGGTGTGTCCCATGTACGACAGCCCGCAGGTCGACATGGGCTACGACATTGCCAACTACGAGGACGTCTACCGCCCGTACGGCACTGTCCAGGACATGGAGACGCTGATCCGCGAGACGCACGCCCGCGGCATGCGCATCATGCTCGACCTCGTCATCAACCACACCTCGGACCAGCACGCCTGGTTCAAGGAGTCGCGCGCCAGCAAGGACAGCCCCAAGCGCGACTGGTACATTTGGAAGCCCGCCAGACACTCTCCCACCACCGGCGAGCGCCTCCCGCCCAACAACTGGCGCTCCAACTTTGGCGGCGGCAGCGCCTGGGAGTGGGACGAGGCCACCCACGAGTACTACCTCCATCTCTTCGCCGCGGAGCAGCCCGACCTCAACTGGGAGAACCCGGTCACGCGCCGCGCCATCTACGCCTCGGCCATGGAGTTTTGGCTCGCCCGCGGCGTCGACGGCTTCCGCGTCGACACGGTCAACATGTACAGCAAGCACCAGGACTACCCCGACGCCCCCGTCACTGACCCCGGGGCCGCCTACCAGCCTGCCGGCTCCGTCTACTGCAACGGGCCCCGCATGCACGAGTTCCTCTCCGAGATGAACGCCATCCTCGCCCGCCACGGCGCCATCACCGTCGGCGAGCTGCCCTGCACGCCCGACATGGCCAGGGTGGTCAGGTACGTCAGCGCCAGGGAGAAGCAGCTCGACATGGTTTTTCAGTTTGACCTTGTCGACGTTGGCTTTGGCAAGACGCACAAGTTTGACACGACGCCCCGCAGCTGGACGCTGCCCGACGTCAAGGCCGCCGTCGAGCGCACCCAGAGCATCATCCGCGGCACCGACGCCTGGACCACGGCCTTTATCGAAAACCACGACCAGTCCCGCTCCGTGTCGCGCTTCGCCGACGACAGCCCGCAGTACCGCGTCGCCGGCGCCAAGCTGCTCGCGCTCATGCAGTCCTGCCTCAGCGGCACGCTGTACGTCTATCAGGGCCAGGAGATTGGCTGCGTCAACGCCCCCAAGGCCGGCTACCCGCCCGAAAATTACCTCGATATTGACAGCTCTTCCTACTACAAGATGGTTCGGGAGCGCCACGGCGCCGACAACCCGGCCGAGCTGGACCGCGCCTTTGCCGCCATGCAATATCTCGCCCGCGACCACGCTCGCGTGCCCATGGCCTGGGACGGCACCGCCAAGCACGCCGGCTTCTCCGATCCCGCCATCAAGGCCGGCCGCGACGTCGCCGAGCCCTGGATGAAGACGCACCCCCTCGCCGCCGAGATCAACGTCGCGGCGCAGCTCGACGACCCCGGCAGCGTGCTCGCCTTTTGGCGCAGGATGCTCGCGTTTCGCAAGGAGCACGCCGACGTGCTGGTGTACGGCGACTACACGGGTCTGCAAGAGGACAACGAGGAGACGTACATGTTTCTCAAAGAAGCGCAGGGCGGCTCGCAGCGGGCGCTCGTGGTCCTCAACTTTACCAAGGAGCCGCAGACGTGGACTGTGCCGTCTGCCTCGGAGCTCGGACTAACGGAACAGGATTCGGTCAAGTTGACGCGCATCCTGTCTACGCATGACGGTAAGGATGAAGGACAGAATCTACATCCTTTTGAAGGTCAAGTCTTTACTATCAGTGCGTAATGTCGAGGAAGGATCCGCTGTTTTACAAAGTTGCGCTTTTTCAAGGGGAGGCAATTGTGGAAAAGGCAGTGGAGTTGAAACTGAACTTAATTCGAAATTGATTGGAATGATAAGCATGACCAACCCTATTTTAAGACCAGCATCTATTTACATCTGTTAGTAGCCCCGGTCTTTGCATTGGACGAACGGCCGCGGTCGTTTTCAATGTCCAACGGCATGAGCACAATCGTATTCCTCGTTCAAGGTTCTCACACCGTCACAGCATCAACAGCTACTGCAACTCTTCCCTACCTTCCGCCAGAGGCTGGCTTTTGCCCTCTGCTCTTACATTAGCCGCTTCTATAAAGCGCTCTCGATAACTTTTCGCCATATCTCTGGCATTTCTAAACGCAGTTACCGCGGCCACAAAGTCCTCGCGGTTCTTTGTCATGAAAAACGCGTCGACCTGCTTCATCTGGTACTCTGGTGTACCTCCTTCATTCTGCGCAGCCGTTGGAAAGTGGGCGTACATGTGAAGAGTGGCCGTTCCCGCGTGGTAAACAAAACTAAAGGAATACGCGTTGCCGTCGTACATGGGCTTTTCTGCACCGTAGTTCTGCAGCGCGTGCATGGCGCGAGCGCCTACGGCACCATCCAGGCATGCTTGGCGCTTCACCACCTCGAAGCATTTCTCCGGGGCCCTGATTTCGAGAAAGAAATTCGGCAGAACGGGTGCGTTGTAATGATGTGTGGGAGTTATCACATCTCCGAGATCTTGTTGGACAGATTTGTGAAGACTCGAGGGATAGCTTCCGTCGTACAGATCAGGCGCTGGGTCGACAGTGGTGCGCTTGGTGATTGAGTCTAGGCGTTTAAATCGAAGGCCGTACTCGCCATCATGTTCCTTGCTATTGCTTTTGATGACTGGCAAAAGCGCCGACCGGGTGCAAGCGTGGTTGATGACTCGACTATTCTCCCGCTTTAAGTTTTGAAACTCGGCCGACAAATCTCTAGTCGGAGATTGAGAGGCTCGAGATTTGGATATCGATTGGACAATATCGTCCAAGTTTTCCGGCTCAGGCGTCGAGTAGTCCCTTCTGCAGCGTCTGAGGTGGTAGTCGTCTGTGAATATATTGTACTCTGCCAAGCCTTCTTCAAACTTGGTATCATAGGCCGAGGTTCGCTTCGACATTTTGGAGTCGGGTGTGTACGACCAACTTTTACTCGTCGGTATCTGGGTAGTACCTTTAGAGTCGATACATCCTCTCAAGTGGCAGAGACTGGGGCCTCCATGCCGTGCAAACTGGGCCACAGTTGTGCTAGGGGAAGAGGAAGCGGAAACCGGGGGACGGCTTGCCAGCGGCGGTCTCGCAGCGTTGCGTCGATCAAGCTCTCGCAGAGCTCGTGGGGTGAGCCAGACCTTGGACAGGTCGTCATAGAACTTTGGCGAAAAGTTTCCACGCCTCTTTTTGTATTTGATCTGCTTCCTTGGTCGGCATCCTGCCTCCAAGCTCTCCGTTGAGGGTGCTGCTCGCTTGTTCATTTTTCTTTGCAGCCTGGGCAGACAATTGATTTTGCACCAGAGTCGAGCGGCGGAGTGGAGGAGATTTATATAGAGCAAAAAGTTTGAAGCGACGCGGATGCGGTGTCATCTGAGCGCGTCGAGGAAGCTCGTGATTGGGTGGGCGACGGCATATAGTTGCACAGCATTGGCAACGGATTCGGCGTTTGCACACTGCTGTGTATCCGTGAATACGAAATTTGCGACGTCTGGATGGAAATTCGTTGGGTGTTGAGACAAGAGAGTAGCTCGCTGAGGGCCAGACTCGTCGAGCTTCGCAGCTTTTACAGCTTCATCTGACTCGCACGACATTGTAACTCCACAAACACGGGCGGTCAATCCGGCGGATAGCCGTCATGTTTCACAGTGTCCATGTGTTTAGCTCACTGAGGCTCGAGCTTTGGCTTTGGATAGTCGATTCGATAGATCAAGTCGTTGACTTTTGGTCATGTTCCAATATGATCCTCAGAGGCTCTGGTTCAGCAATGAGACCAAGAGGACTGCGTGGTGTGCGGCACAAAGGTGGCAGAGAGACAGAGAGAATAAAGCACAAGCAATGTTGAAGAGACCAATTCTCGCTACAAACGGACGCAGCGGCGGCGAAGTATTAGGTGCCACAACAGCACCTTCCCCAACAAAACATCTGAATGGGTTGAGCGATACACAGCATCAAACGAGGCTGATTAAATAAAGACAAATCCTTGTACAACGGGACAACTTTTCTCAAGCGTGAATTTCGGGTGACAGCATATTTTAAAGAAAATCTTTTCAAAACAGGAGAGCTTTTTTTTTTTGAACAAACAAGTTTCAGCTTGAAAGTCTTGACAGAATCGCTCTGACAGCATCCTCTCTCATAACGGTAGTTTTTTTCTTCTCATGATGATGTAGAGTCTCTGCAAGGGAAATGATGGCCTTGTGTCCGGACGCCTCTCTCGTGTGCACGCGACTCTGCTAAAGGCCAATCGACTTGGTTCCTGTACATCTTGTCCGCGGCGGTGGTGTGCAAGGAAACAGATAAAAGACGGGTATACTCCTTTTGTTGTGAATAAAATAGCGATCAAAAAACTCTTGAACTCGACAGTATCGCCATAAATCATGTACATGTAAATGTACAAAACAAACAATCTTTTTTTTTTTTGTTGTCAGCACGGCACCGGCTCGACAAAGCACTCCTCCCACTCCGTCTTGCCCGACGCCCAGAACCTCTGCAGCAGCTCTCTGCACCTCATCGGGCCACACGCCACGACCGGCTGCTCCCAGATAATGCGCAGGCTCTCAGCTATAAACGCCTTATCAGCCGCCGCCGCCGCCGCACTACCGTCCGCCGTCGCCGTCGCCGTCGCCACACCCGCCACGACCATGGGCCACCGCAGGTTAGGCTGGTACTCTAGCTGCGGAAAGAGCGCCCGCATGCGCGCCAGCAGCTCCGTCCGTTGCGCGGCGCATACACTGCGGTACGGATCGTTTTCGTCTTCGTCGGGCGCAAGGACGGCGCGTGCCCACGATGTCGTGGCGGAGCGGGGCAGGGTAAGCAGCGCAAAGAGGCGGACGGCGAGGCGGAATATACGGGCGAGGCTCAGGCTGTGCTCGAGTCCGTAGACGGCATTGTTCATGCACCAGTCGTCAACGTCGGCGGCGTCGATGTCGTTGAGCTGGCGGTGCACGAGCGGCGTGAGGGCGGCGGCGGCGGCGGCGGCGGCGGCCGGTGTGGATTTGGTGGCGGTGGCGGCTGCGAAGCGTAGTCGATTGATTTTGAATATGGCTATTCGAAGATCCATCGGTGCGGGCATGTCGCAGTCGTACTCGCCGAGAAGAATGATGCGCATCTCCTGATCGGTAAAGTGGTAGTAGTCTGTAATCTGCATCCTCGCCGGCGTCGTCGTGCTAAACATGATGGCTTCTCTAAATAAAAACTCTCAAGTCAACACCCGTCGTACCTACATAGTCATTCATTGATAACCCAATAATGGAATCTTTTCTGCCACTTACGATAACATGCGAGTGAATCCTATCGGCGGGCCATACGTCCTTCCCGACGTCAGCATCCCCGTCACGCCGCCAATCGATTCCACATACGCGATGCTGCCGCGAATGTGCGCGTGCCACAGCGACCAGTGCGCGGGGAGGTCCAGCCGCATCAGCGTGTACAGGCACGAGTAAATGTAGTTGCGGCCCCCCGCAAATGTGCCGCCGCGGATGAAAAAGTTGATGAGCCCGATGATCTGGAGCATGGTGCTCGCGTAGCTCGACCACAGCGCCGCGAAGCGCCGGTCGCAGCCCGGCAGCAGCAGCGCGCCGCGCCGCAGCGACACCATCTTGATGTAGTGCGCCAGCTGCCGCCCGACAAAGTTGGCCGGGTGCGTGTCGTCGCTGAGCGTCGGCGCCTGCACGACGCCAAACTGCTTGGGCCGCCATGCCCGAACGCAGTTGTGGTCTGGCGGACATTTGTCGCGAACAACGTTAGTCTTTCTGTTCTTTTTTTGCCCCTTTTCCTTTGCCAGCAGGAGATCTCTTTGAAAGGGAGAGCGCGGAAGAAACGATCAAAGTAGAAGGGGGGGAAACGCGGGCGTACAGAATTGGACGGCTTGCATGTAGTCCCAGTACGGAGGGTCGATTTCAATAACGGGCTTTTCCGGGCGGCGTGCCAAGGCCCAGCACGCCTCTTGCTCGTCGGCGTGCTGCTCCGCGGTGGCCTCACGACTCGGCTTACTAGAGATGGCGAGAATGGACGCACCCGGCGCAGGCAACGCGTAGCCGCGGCACCCGTGGCCGCCTCTGACGCATCGCCGGCATTCCGGCCGTTCCTCGTCGCACCGGACACGGCGGGCGCTAGGTTGGTCAATGCACGCGTTAGCAAACTGTAATTTGCAGCAGCACAGCACATGTACAAAGAAATGGGGCAGATCAGAAATAAGTTATAAAAGCGCAGGAACAGACAAAGATGAAAATGGAAAATAAAAATGCTCACCGACATGTCTTGCACCCCGTCCTGGATCGGCTTGCCCATGCCTTTTTCCGCGTCACATCCATCTTTTTGTGCGTCGACTCCGGGGCCGGGTCGTCGCCGCGTTGGTCTCCACTATCCGAGCCAGATCCGGGCCGGGGCAGCATAAAAGGCCAAAAGTGGACTCACGTTGGGGGTTTTACGGATTCCTGAAGCCGTGGGGGCGATATTGAAGGGAGCAGATGTGCAGTTATTACGTTTCCGTGAGGGGAAGTCGGCGGAGCAATATCGGCTGAACCATCAGCTTCCTAGGGTATTACGGTAGTACATGAGACAAACTGTGCTAGATTATGCCAAGTAGTAAAATAGACTATCTAGGCCGCATAGTAGGGCATGTACAGAAATAGATATAAACTGTAAAACATATATGATTAATAATAATATGTTTAGCTTGAATAGCCTTTTAGCTTATATTATCTTAAAGGCTAAGACTTGAACAACTTCTTTCGCATCCTGAGCACTGTACAAGACGAGGCTATCCCAGACACTGCGCCACACAAGTCTTCCCTCTCTTTGAGTTGTAGTTGTCATAAATTCCAGGCGCAGACCTGCCAACTGCAACGACCCTCGAGTTTACCCTTATTTAGTGAGGGCTCAAAGCAATGATTAAGATAATGACAACACTACAAGAATATGGCAGTAAGATTGTATTTATCGAAGATGAGTTTTATACATAAAGCAGACTTCTCAAGGCGCAAATTCAGGTATCGGCTTTTGATATGCAGTAGGCTTGCCAGCCGCCCGTTGCCGTCTGTACTCGAGATAGCCGCCTGCAATCTCTTCTCTAGAGAGCCCATCCACCCTCAATAGCACATCCCCGACCGCCAGTAATTGCTGCCAAAGGCGGTCAAAATCCACAGCATCAGCTCCAAAGTACGGCGCCCACAGCGACCACGGCCCAGCAACAATCGCCATGGTCGGAACAAGAGCCACGTGGTACGGCGTGCCAACTCCGCCAAACGACTGATACTCGGGCACGACGGTTGCGTTTGGAAGGCCTATCCCCGGCATAATCGACATGCGGTCCAGTTTTCGGTACTTGACAGCATCAATGACTGCGTCGCGCAGTGCATCAGACGGTCCCACGGCCCAAAGCGTGACTTCGCCTTTACCCGTGTAGGCGAGGTCCTGGCCGCGGAGATGCCTGTCCAGTCTAGGAGTGGGGAGTATCTCTCTGGCGCCCATGTGTTCGAGCGGGAAAACAAGGGCCGTGTTTCCATTGTCGTAGCCTTGGTCCAGACGCTTGGCGAGCATCGCGTTGCCGTCTGTGCTGTAGTGCAAATGCGACGACGTAAAGACAAAATGCAGCGTCTTGTTGCGCGAGGAGAGGGGCTGCGCTGCAAAGTACCGCGCAAGAGCCAGCACGCCAGAGACGCCATTGTCTTGGATCCATGTGTTGCCGTCGGTGTGGGAGGTGACAATGACAGTATCCGGGGTCATTCCCGGCAGCGTGGCAAATATCTCCTTGGTCGTCGACGGATTCATCTCGCCGCAAACGTCTAGCTCTGCGGTTAGACCCTGCGACGCGGCCTCTTTCAGGTTTTCTGCGACTTCCACGCCGACAAAGACGCCGGGAATTCGATACATGGTTCCCTCGTGGGGGTCAAAATACGACTGCACGTATTTTTGCGGCACGTTCCATGCAAAGATGATGCCGAGGGCACCGGCGGCTGTCGCATCGATGATTTCATCGTCAAAATTTGCAGTATACGGTCTTGAGGCGGTGTAGAGAGCAAAGGATTAGCACTTTTCTGCGCAGAAAATGTTCGAAAAAAAAAAAAAAACAGTCACACATACCGCGAGTAGTTGCCCTTGACCACGCTATCCAGATCGGCAGTTCGAAAGTTGCTCACGGCGAAAAGAAGTGAAAAAGGAACAGACTGAAACGCGACGTCGCGTATAATAATCTTGTTTGTCGCATTGACGGTCGACAGTTTTGTCCCTTGCGCAACGTACAAAAGTTCAGCCTTGACAGGATTGCCGTTGGTAACTCGAGTATATGGTATGGCGCCAGCGACACTGAGCGTGTTGGAGCACGCCCCCGGATACAGAAGCTTCAGTGAAGCAGATTCGCCCAGGTTGTCCTGCTGCGGCTCCCACCTCGTCAAATTAAAAGAGTTGTAGGACAAGTCAAGACCAGAGACTTGTCGCAGCTGTCCATCAAGCCAGTCAATCAGTGCATTCTGCCTCGCGCTAGCTGTGCCGCGCAAGCCAGCTCCTCCAATATGCTGGTTGATTGCAAAGAGCTCCTTGGCCGACGCGAAGCTTTCTTCATCAATCCTGCGAGAAGTCGATGTTCCCAGCGCAGGCAAGGCGATGAGCAGGAGCGTACCAAGACTTGTAAGTGGCGAGCAACGCATGTTTTGTTTCTTGGAAGAGTTAAGCCGTGTCGACGTGAGATGGTAAAAATGAAAGTGAAAAACTGTGTTATAGCATCTCAGAACAGGGGCCACCAAGTCAAGGTTGCGGAGTGATCGATTTATATCGACTTTTTCCAATTGACATGGACCTGCAAGCCTGCCATGACCTTGTGGTTTGTGGGGTTGGTGTGGATTGTGGCTGTAGGTCGTATCGACATTTCCTTTCCTGGCATAGACGCTTGCCATGTGCGGTGCGGGCCATCTTGCCGACAAGTGCGCCCAACTCATCATTCACTGGGGAATTTCTCTCCTCTTTCCGGTGGCTTGGTCTTCTTTGGTCATGATTGGCTATCTCTATTGCCGGGGAAAAGTCTGGGGCTGGTATAATATTGGACCCGGATATGCCGTGGCGCATGCATCATCGACCCTGTTTCTTTGCCAGTAGTGTTGTAAGTGGCTGATACGCTGCGCTGCACACACTGCATAATATCGATCACCCACGTTCAGTTGACGGATCCCAAATTGTCTGCGTATGTACATTTCTATTGACATAATTGTACGCCAGTGAACCGCGAACCTTTTATCCCTGCCAAGAAAGCCACTCAATCACAGGCCTTTCCGTGGGCGCCGAGGTCCGAGTGCTGTTCGGTTTTGACGGGCCCGAGAGCATCACATCCTCATAATTGAGGGTTTCCGTGTTTCCCATGCTGCGAAACAAGCGGACTGTTGTGACAACCCGCTCTGATTCAGCACCAAAGTTGTGATAGCTCACTCTGCACTGTCTTGGAGTGAGTTGCGACGGTGCTGAGTCAATGCCATTCCCCGCCGCTGCCGCCAGTTGTTTCTCAAATTCCAGAATGGTAGTGCAGAGACGCCGTGCAAGCTCAACAGACCATAAACCCTCTGTCGGTGGACACAGGTCAAGTAATTCGACTGCCTCGTGTCGAGTTTGGGTGACGGGACAGAGCCTTACTACCGACACGAGGCAGCCAATAGCTCCAAGTCCAAGCGAGAAGGGCATAGCAGAAATGTGTTTCTGAGAGTCACGCAAGGATAATAAACTCGCTCTTTCCAAGTCGACAATTCTTTGAAAGATGGGCAGTTCATCCTCGAAGCTGCTTTGCTTGTAGCAACAGCAGCGGAGATATATCTTGACCAATAGACACTGAGGCAGTGCAAATTGCAACAGGATCGACGCACCTTCTGCGACTGGATTTGTGTACAGCCTTGCTTCTAGAGCAAGCTCGAGCATAGACTGTTTTGCAGCAAGCCTAGATAGAATCGGCCTAGAGAACGGGTTGTAGCAAGGGTGCGCGCGTGTATGTGTATGCACCGCGATAATATTGCCATGAGCATCATGCTGGGGCGACCGAAAGCCTCGCATGAACTGCATCAGCTCCTCGACAAGTGCATCCACCTCTGCTGCCAGTGTATGATGGTTCTGATCCCAGCCCAAAGGCAAGTCGTCGATCAACGCAAACTCGCTTTTCATTATGGCTGCCGTCTTGTCAGCCTCTATGCCAATTGAATCGAAAACCATGGTAGAAATGCAGTATTTTCTTAATAGCCGGAGAGTCTCGCCCAGTTCTGGGCTGGCCATTTTGCCGTAGGCTTTCATGCCTTGCTGCGCAATGGCAGAGCCGCATCGCAAATGGACAAGCATGTCGCTTTGCCGCCCTCCCAGGCCCTGCAAAATCGCCATCAACAAGGACAAAAAGGCGGCCGCGGCAATCTGCGCTGGCGACTGCGTAGTCAGGCGTTTCTGCATTGAACGCAGCGCGCGGCCATTTAAGCGACAGGAGTTTTCGCGATAGTCATGCACAGATTCCCGCGCCATGTGCATATGCTCGAGGCCGAGGGCGGCTGCGACGTAGCACATAGACTGGTCGCTCGGGGCGTCTCGCCGCAACGACTGCCAGAGGAAATTCGGCTCCGAGACGTCAAAGAGCGGCAGGGTCCGGGTGTAGAAATATTCCAGGGCCATGATGGAGTCATCTTGCACGGCAAAAGAATTGGCAGGCCCGGAAAAGCACATGAATCTGAACTGCCTCTGCTGGCGGATCGTTGGCCTGCTGGTGGTGTCGTGAGGCGTGCAGGTTCGCCCATTTCGGATACATCGAAGGCATGCTGGCTGAGTCTCGTCGCACTTTACATGCCTTTTTCTAAAGGAAAACGGAAAAAGTCAACACGTTAGTCAAGTTACCCGGGTCGCGCCGGGCACTGATGCGCCTGGTAGAGAGAAGCAAGGACCTGCTCTTCCTCTGCTGCTCAGGCGAGCGCGAGGGACAAGGGCAAACCGTACTTGCATGCGTGACATCCTTGACGGGATTTCGAGTGAGACGCCCGAACCCGGGGCATATTTGGCTTTGACCTTGCCATGGTGCTGCGACGGACTACAAGTTTCGTTGCATGAGGCGCCGACTGTGTGGAGAGAGGAAAGTTGTATGCTGGCGACGCTAATGATTTTGAGCCAGAATATAGACTGCTGAGTAGCCAGCCGGACTGGCCGAGCACCCCAGCGAGATCTTCACCACGGTCGCAATGTCTATTGATTCGATGTGATATGATCGCCAGTCTGCAGAAAAAAGTTCTAATATATTGATCGGTGTGCTGACAATATTCTCGTCTAGATCGGGACGAATGCAGCTATCTGCAGGTTAGATCTGTGGCATGTTCTGCTATAACGCTGCACAGGTCTCTCACGTTTGTTCATCCTGAGTAGAAAGGTTATGGATTTTTTGAGTTTGGTCTTTACTGTTCGTCTTTACTGTTCAAGTCACGCCTGCTGGGCGCGTTGTTCATTTCCCCTCACTCACTTTTATACACGCGTCGACCTCCAAAAATCAAAATCACAGATTTTGGGACAAACATTGGTAATTGAGCGGGTCGATACACGCAGCCGTTGAGATGCTCGGCAAAAGCGAGAAAGGCCTTGTCCTTGCCCTTCGTGAGGGCTGCCACTATATACAGGATAACACCTCTCCCACCCCAACTCAAACCATCAGGGCAATGTGCTTCAATTCACTGAAAATCCAAGTTAGCGCAACTTCATCCTCACCCTTGCAATCAAAAAACCACATACCTTTGCACCTGATGCCCAACCTTCATCGCTGGATACTCCGCCTCCGCCCCCTCATCCCCTCCGGCCCCTTCCCTCTCCTCCCTCAGCTCCCTCGCTCTCTCCTTGAGCTCCTCCACCGGCTTCAAATCAAAATCCGAATTCAAATGCCAAAACAGCGTGCTCGAGATGCGAATCTGCGGCCTATCCGGCTTCTCCACCGCGCGTTTCTGCATCGTCGCCACGGTCGCCTCGTTGACCGTGACTTCGTGGAACCCTGCCTTGATGAGGCCGCCGGTGATGTGCTCGAGCTGCTTGCCGGCCTGCACGAGGAGGTAGTTGCCGGGGGGCATGCGCACGGGAATGCGTCGGCCCGTGTTGCGCGCCCAGATGTTGAGGCCCGGGTAGCGGCTGCGGCCGTGGATGGTAAGGAAGTTGAGGTCCGTGTGAAAACCGGCGAGGATGGTGTCTTGCGTGCCGTATTTGGTCAGGTCTGACGCGGTCGGGGCGAGGAGGTGAGGGCTATAAAAAGAAAGATGAGCGAGTGAAATGTGAAGAATGAGGGAAAGAGAGAGAGAGAGAGAGAGTTGTGAGGACGAACCCGTAACGGCCGGCGTCGCTGAAAAAGGTCCGCTCAAGACCGAGGCCAATGGCGGCCATTTCAGAGAGCGTCGATACCCTAAAATGAGTCAGTCTCAAACAGTCGCCAGGTACCGTGCCCCAGGTTGGGCTTTTCTCACGCAGTCTTCATGCAGTTGCCCCAGCGGTCCATAACGGGCGTCCAGCGCTCCCGCAACCCGGGCTCCTGCGGCACCACATTCTCCGTATTCAGCCCCGGAAACTGCGTCTCGTACGGCGGCTCCTCGGCCATCCTCCAAAAGAACCTGCACTTTGGATCCGGGCTGTGCCCGCTAATGTCCAGCGGCCGCTGGTCCGGGTCCAGCCGCGCAATCACGTCCAGGCACGGCTCGTCGACGGCGCACTTTGGCTTTTCCGTATTCTCCAGCGTGGCGCCAATCTGGTAGCTCAGCTCCGGCCGCTCGTCGCGGCGCAGGGCCTCGACCGGCTGCGCAAAGTAGTCTTCCAGGAGGTCGAGAAAGTCGTCGTTGTCGCGGGCGGCGACGCGCGAGTCGCGCAGGACGAGCGCCCCGTAGTTGATGAGCGCCGCGGCGGCTTTGGCGCACTCGGCGTGGGCGGCGGGCGACGAGGGGCCGTGGGCGAGGTACACGTCCATGTCGACAATGGGGAGGTCCATGGATATGGAGGAGGTGTCGGGGGGCGCCATGGCGGACGGGTGGTGATTGTGTGTGAATCGATGTCGTCCTTGTCGTCTTCGTGATGGGGGCGTTGAACGTGGGCGGGGGAGTGGCGCGTCGTCAAAATGCCGATATAAAGGGGTATAAAGGCCGGTGCAAACCTTAAAGTAGCCCTAAAGGAAAAACGAACGGGATCGTGTTTCAGAAAATACAAAAAACACAATGGCGAGAGGCAGGGGAGAAAAACTAACGGGATGGCGCCGTTGATAGCCGTGAGCATGTGCATGCGGGGGAGGGGCACTGCTGAAGAATGGCACATTGTAGGCGCTGTGATTCGCCAGTAGCGTGAATGCTTGTCGGAGTCCGCCGAATTCCTCAATTATAGTCCGTTGAGACCTGGTATACAAGCTGAACTTTATTGCATTGTTTTCTCGATCAAGTGCGAATTCGAGTATCTATTTACGTGCTGCCTGCGTTGGTAATCTTGAAGCGGCAATGACATCACAACGTCTCCGAGCTGGACCTTCAGATACAAAGGCAGATTGTTGCGCAAATTGGCGAATAAGCATGATCGTCATTGAAGCTATATGCAAGATTGCAAAATATTGCCGTATACAAAAAAAGATCTGTCGAGTAAGAGCACACAGCTCATGCAAGCCACCGGTTCAAAAACGCAAATCTTTGAAATCGCTGTCCCAAATTCCTTAATCCAAAAACACCACACCCACCACAACCAGATGAAAGAAGCTTGTATCTGTGTATCCAATAACGCGATGCAAAGCAAATGTAAAGAAGGGAATGATGAATGTTGAAATCGGGTAAAAGCAACATCACCAGAGAAAAAAGAAGAAAAAAAGCCAGATTTCGAAAACTCTTGCGTATTGAGCAACATCACTGGCGGACACCAGGCTCGGAAGTAGGGTATCGAGCGCGCAAGAGTGTTCAGAAATAACATCACTGGCGAGAGTGAAACGAGAAAGAGAAAGCTTGCAGTCACGACCTTTGAAAGCATCACGATACTATTGCTGTTTCGGATGGGCTTCGGAGATGGTCGTAGCTGGAGCCGGTGTGGGCTGGTCATGCTCGGAGCCGTGATTCGACGCAAGGTCGGCCTCCTTTGGCGTCAATGTTGCGGTCGTCACACGGGGCTCATCTCTCCAGAACTTCTTGTCGCCCTTGGACAGACGCACCATCCAGGGCGGCAGAACACCACCGGGAATCTTGTAGGTCCAGCCGGAGCGCTCCTCGTAGTTGGGTGGGAGGATGCGGCCGCCCGAGATCTTCTTGATGACCCAGACGGAGCCGTTGAGGATAATGTAGGACATGACACCCGCAATAAGGCCGTCGGCGATGGAATAGCTAAAGGGCATGAGGGCAATGGTGAGAAAGGCGGGGACGGCGTCACCGAGGTACTTCCAATTGATCTCGACGACGGCTGTAGCCATCATGGAGCCGACAATGATGAGGACGCAGCCGGTAGCCCAGGGCGGGATAGAGGCAAAGATGGGGGCGAAGAAGATGGCGATGAAGAAGCAGAAACCCGTCATCATGGCAGTGAGGCCCGTCTTGCCGCCCTCGGTGATGCCGGCGCCCGACTCGACAAAGGCCGTGACGGGGGGCAGACCAAACACGGCGCCTATGGAGATGCAGAGCGCGTCGGTCATGTAGGCGAGGGTAGAGCCCTCAAAGTCCTGGGTGACAGGGTCGATGAGGCCGGCGAAGCGGGCCATGGAGTAGAGGGTGCCGGTGCAGTCGAGAATGTCGACGTAGAGGAACGTGATGAGGGCGAGACCAAACTGGCCGCCGTACTCGCTGACATTCCACTCCTGCACGTCGAGTATATGTTTGATGGGGTGCAACGTGACGACCTTTTTGAAAAAGTCAAAGGCGTCGTCGCCGACGGGCGTATGGGGGAAGTAGGTGACGGGGGTCGGGCGCGGCCAGGAGATGATGCTGACGAGGAGGATGCCGGCAATAACGGCGCCCTTGACGCGGTACATCATGAGCATGACGGTGAGGATGCCGCCGCAGAAGATTCCAACCCACATGGTCGGATTGCGCATTTTGTCGGAGCCAGGACAGGTGCCCGTCTTGGGGTCGCGGTTGGCGGGGTGGCAGCCGGCGAGCTCGACGGGCGTGGCCTGAGCGCCGACGATGACGCCGATGCCGTTGCTGTAGGTCAATCCGATGAGGGTGAGGTAGAGGCCAATGCCGACGCCGGTGGCGAGCTTAATAGACGCTGGGATGGCGCGGGCCAGCCACTGGCGCATACCAAACAGGGCGAGGCCGAAGAAGATGAAGCCCTCGACAAAGATGGCTGTCAGCGCGACCTTGTACGGCACGGGTCCGGAGCCGTGGAAGCCGACGACGGTGTATGCGAAATAGGCGTTGAGGCCCATGCCTGGCGCAATGCCGACGGGCATGTTGGCGAGGAGGCCGACGAAAAAGGTGGCAATGGCGGAGATGGCGGCGGTGGCAGTAACGACGTCACGCTTAATGGCCAGGACGCAGATGGCATAGTCCTGGTCGGCGTTGCAAAGGGGATCATCGGGGCCGGCGTTGCAGACGCAGGTGCCGCCCGACTCGGAGACGATGGACGAGTTGACGGCTAGGATGTAGGCCATGGCGAAGAAGGTGGTGAGGCCGGCGCGCATCTCGGTGAGGAAGTAGGAGCCTTTGCGCTCGCGGGGCTGGTGATACGAGTTAGTACATAGTGTGTAGGTGAAATTAGTGTTTGTCTTCGGGACGTAATAGATTAAACAAGATGGCACATATTAAATTGGTGCGAGTGTTCTGAATAGGGTTGCGTAGTTGTCCAGTGTGTCGTGACTGGAGAGACTTACATGACCGGAGCCATCGAGACGGAACCAACGGCCGACGAAACTCTTGGCAACGCGCGAGTCGACCTTGTCAGCCCAGCCCATGTTGAAGCAATAGCAATAATATAGTGACAGTCAATCACGAGGTGCTGAAGCAATTGATTGTGGGCGACTATCGGAGAGGGCCGTCTTTATAGCAAGTCGACTTTGGAGCGAGAGGAGGCGTGGGTGGTTGAAACAGCAAGCGACAATGTCAATGATCTGGATAGACGGTATACATGTATAAAGAGATATTGACGTCTTGAATAAGTAGGGCGTCGACGAGGCTTATCAGCAAGAGTCGGGCTTAATTGAGTTTCGCAGAGTTGCGGGTGTGATGTGGTGTGCCTTGTTACCAGATAAGGTAGACAGACGGGGCGGAACGGAGCCGAGACTAGGTTTGAATGCGGAGGTGACGGAGTTGAAGTAGTGAAAGAGATGATGGAAAGTACGTGTGACTCGACACGTAGATGGCTACTGAAAGGCGTAATAAAGAAAGTAGAATGCCATTGAGAGGGATTGAAAAAGAAAAGATAAAAAAAGCCGGGCGCAAAGATAGGCGGGTGGGTGTGGGCGGAGTGAGAGGAGCCAAGTGAAGAGAAGTGGGCGCCGTAACAGGCTATCTGCTGTGCAGCTGGGTGCGCGGTGATGGAGTGTGCGTGTGATGGTGTGCAGCGGTGTAATGCGATGCAGGACTTTTTGAAATCTTGCATATGGAATCAGAATAGGACGACATGAGATGGACAAGACGGTGAGAGTTGAAAGCAATTAGTAAGTTAGAGAGAAAAGAAGAGACAAGAATAAAGACTCCGTCATGGAGAAGAGAAAAAATTAATCTGGAGCTTCGACAAACAGAGGGTGGGCAAACGGTCTGCCAGCTGCGACGAGCCGTGGGGTAAGTAAGAAGAGGGAGGCAAAACGACACAAGCCCACTCATGATGCTGATTCTCGACGGGTGAATCCACTGATACAGCAATTGACTTGTACAGAGCGCTGGCTGCTGGCTGGAGAAAACGCAATGATTTGTCTGGAATGCTTGCCCATAGTTAGCGTATGTGCGTAGGTACTTATCAGCTTGGCCGGCGGTTTGTTGGTGGCGTTTGGTTGGTGCGTTGTGGCTTGTGGCAAGTCCAACACGCCTGCCTCTTGATAAAGATTTTCAGCTCCAGTGCGGGCCTTTTTTGGCCTTTTTAGCAGCCTTGTCACTGGACGGATTTATTTCGCAGGTTTTTCTTAATAACCGTGCCGGGGTTGAGACCCTGAAGAGTCGAACCTGCCGACAAGCAAACAACTGCTAAAAATAAAAAGAGCGGCAATGCAAGACATCAATCTCCTCGATCCATGGCGCAAGGAAAATCATTTGCATTTACATCCAAATGACCACTGCGCAGTGTCAACCACACAACCTGGCCTCCAGTCTTGGCCCTCTCCGCGGTGGGCATTTCTTGTCCGTCGTTGGTGGCACGTAGGTACTTTGACTCTGTGATGCCTGCTCCGTCGCACAAGAGGTAATAATCATGTGCAAATCGGACAACAGACGGCATTTTCATTCTACTCGAGGACAATTGTCCCACTTCGGAAGCTGGCAGATGCTGTTGGTCGTGTCGCTCCGAAAGAACGGCTCAGAGGTTGCGTACCGTGCAGCTAATACTTGATACCTACCTCGGCCCACTGGCCCAGCCTCACAACGGCCGACGACATAAAATGCACAGTGACGCTGCACCCCGAATTCAATTTTCCACCTTGTCGGGCATTTTATAGATTCATCTCACGGTCGCTGCATGCCTTACTGATGTGTCAAATCTCTGCATCTGAATATTTAATAAACCCCCAAATGAACGGGTGAATCATTGAAACCCAACGCCTGCATCACACAATTACACAACGTTGGTACTTCCACCCGCCACCACCACCCCTTCTTGCCTTGGCACCTTCGGCTGCTTGCATCTCCTCTCTTCCTACGGATACAGGACCCTCGTGCCTCCCAACCTCCTATGGAGCAGCCAAAGCCACACCTCTATCAAAACGTTGTCCATCATCCAGCATCCCGATGCCGCAGTCAAATCGGCCCCTCGCATCCCCACCACGCACCAGATGCACCTCTCAACTTAGAAATTATTGCCCATCCAACCATCGCCTTCCTACTCCGTCCGCCCCCCACCGATCGCTATCGCTCGCTCCCCAGTAGACAAGTGACAACCTGCCTGCCTGCACCTCATATCAACACCTCGGCTGTAGCGCGTGTGTTGATAAAACGAGCCCAAACGCCAAATTACTACCCTTCCCCTCTCAGCCATTTCTTGGTGACAACGCCGTCGCCGCCACTCTGCTTTATCGCGCCTGTCCCTCTTCCCGAGTCTGTGCTAGCCGCAGTGGAAGTCGGCGCCTCCCGACAGCTCACATCGATAGGCTCTGTCCGGAATATGTCCATTTCAGAGCCCATCTGCATTGTTTGTATGCCTGTCTCTCACGATGCTACACTCCCAAATGGGGCACCATCTGTAGATGCACACCCCAGTCTTGCCGCTGCACTCCACGTCCACCTGCATCCAATTTGAGAATAAAACGAGCAGTTATTAGCTTTCAAACTTTCTACCGCTTTGCTTGTTCAACTCGAAGCAAATTTTGCGACGGAGGAGCAACACAACCCCCGCATTTCATATTTCCCATTGTCCTGGAGCTTAGTTCCCGTATATTACAAGTCTCGGCCGCCTGCGGGCTAGGACACATCATCACTCGCCGCATCTGTGCGTGCCCGCTGACCGGCACTTGCGCGGCACAAAGTCCTCTTCTGGGGAAACACGGCCGGTATCGTCGTCATGATTCTGCGAAATTGCCAAGTTGCGACGACGTGGCCGCCCGAGCTCCTTGCTTGTACGACGTTGGCAGGCTTGGAACGAGTCGCCCAAGTCGCAGACATTGATTGGAATGCTCTGTGGGCCACCAAATCAACTTGGTTTTGCCAGTTACAGGGTCAGCCAACGTTGCAATTCATGCGCCACACTTGTCGTCTTTCGACGTCCATCGAGCAATCGGGGTCCCCGGTTTTCATGTCTGTCCCGATCTAGACATTACATCCATCTACTTCATCACAGTACTCACACAGTACTCGCAACTCCTCCTCCTCTCCTTCATAAATTTATTAAGCTGCATTTTCAAATCACTGTGCCGTTCAGAGTAACTTGTATTCAACAGGTTGTCTGACACAGTTTTCAAGCTCGCTGCTTCGACCACTTCCAGCCCGCATGTGACACTACAAGCAAGACATGTCCTTGCGACCTTGTCAACTTGTTCTACTCGCACGTCGCAGTCTCGCACCCTTTTCCCGTGACCATGGCGCGCAACTTGACAAATACACAGTTTCAGCCCATTCTGTCCCGTATGCCCAAGCTCAGGCTTCATACAAACACCAAACACTCCGAGCCGCCACTTTGCAACAAAGTACCATGTTACAGGTCTCTGCGTTCTTTTTTTCCGCCTTTGTGCAGCGTCAGATATTTCTCTCAGATTTGACAGAGTCTGTGATGCAGCACGTGGTCTTGTAGAGACACTGTAGCCTTTTCTGGTGCAATGTTGGTGAATGTATTTTTCCGTGGCTGACCGGTGGCCGCATTGAGACATATCCCGCTCAGCTCTTCTCGGCGTTTCCAGAACTAGGCAGCAAACGGTCCGCCCAGGCAAACGGCAAACCGCTCAGGCCAGAATCCTATTTTATACCTGACACTGTCATCTACCAAAGCCTCTTTTTCCCTGTGGCACAAAATGCCTACATCGACCATGTTCTCGTCCCGTCTTTACGCTTCTTTCCCGTCGTCTGCTTCTTGACGTCAGCCGACATTGGCCGCTGGCGCAGTCTCAGACAACGCCATTGGCCGTTATGACGTCAGCCGGACAGCGCCTTTTTTTTACCTTGCCAGCCGCCAGACCGCTCGCACGGTGCTGGCTAGGTAGCTGGCTTGCTGCACGCCGGCTGCGCCCACCGCCTGATTTACGCTGCCGCCTGAGCTGGTCCCTTTTCTCCCTCTGGCTGCCTCGTGGCTTTTCGCTGCATGGGATCGCCCAGTACTGGAATATCTTTCGAGGCGAGACGGAAAAAGAAAATTCTCCGGGCAAGAGTATTAATTGCTGACTTCCACCCTGTCCCTCCCGCGCCCGCTCCCGGATCGTCTTCGATCCGATTTGTTTGATCAGCACTCGCGCTATAAATATAGCTAGAGGTGAAGACGCACGCCACATACATATCTCGCTCACATACAGCCTTTTCCACTCCCCTCAAAACCAACTTCAACCTCGACACAAACCATGGCGCGTCGTCGCGACGACCCGTATGCCCAAGACGGCTATTACGGTCGCAACCCGCCCTACTGGGACGCCGCCGACGCTGGACCCGCGGGGCCGCCTCCGCGTCGCAGCAAATCGGAGCGTCACCGCGGCCCACCCCCTGACTTCGACGACAGAGGCGCCGCCGCCGCGGCCCGCAGATATCGCGGTGGCGAAGACGACTATGCACCTCGTGGCCCTTCTCACCGCCAAAATGAACCGCGCCGCGCCCGTTCTCCCCCGCCGTCCTACCGCTACGAGGACCGCCGCGGTGGAGATCCACGCCGCGATCCCAGAGACCACAGAGACGCGAGAGATCCCAAAGACACGAAAGATGGCAGAAATGCGAGAGATGTAAGGGACCCGCGCCCCTCCCGCCACGATCGGGATTACCACCCTCCCCGTGGTGGCGACCGCTACGACGACGACCCCCGCCGTCACCAACGTAGCAAGACGGCAGAAGACCCTGGCCGCTACAGACGCTCTTCGCCAGACCACAAGAGCAGAGAGTACCCCGCACGCGATGACCGAGACCGAGACCGAGACCGCCACGGAGGCTACACCAAGAGCCGTGGCCGCGACGACCCATCACCTCCCCACGGCAGCCGCACCAAGACGCGCGACCTGGCCGACGCTCCGGACCGCGACCGTTACGCCGGCCACAGCAGCAGCTCGCGCTCCCACGGCAAGGTCAAGCACTCAAGCAAGGATATCACCGCCGCAGAGCCGCCCCGCGGCCGCGAAAAGCATGTGAGCAGCGGTGGCGCTGCCGCCGCTCCGAAGGGCTTTGGCGCCAAGGTTCGCAGCTCGACCATGCCCGCCGCGCAGACGGCAGCCAAGTGGTGGCAGAACCCGCTCGTGCAGGCCGGCGCTCGCACTGCGCTGTCGGCCGGCGCCACCGCCGCCATGAATAATCGCGGCGCGCAGGGCGAGTGGCTCGGTGCCAAAGGCGCCAAAGTCGCAACGGCCGCGCTTGGCGCCGCGCTGATGGACGGCTTCATGGGCGGAGGCGGCGCTGCCAAAAAGGACGAGGGTGGTGGTGGTGGTGGTGGCGGCGGTGGTCGAAATCGTGGTCGCAGCAGTAGTCGCGATCGAGGCCGGGATCATAGCCAGGATCGCGGCAAGGAAAGAAGTAGTGGCGGCGGCGGCGGCGGGCGGGCAAAGAGTGAGGGCAGAGGTAGCGATATACGGCACAAGCTGATGCAGTCGGGCATGGATTACATGTTGAGGAAGGCGGCTGCGCCGCGGTAATGAGGAGGCGAGAGCGGATGGATGCTTGTAATGATGATGATGTAACGACAAAAGAGAATGGCAATGGCAGTTTTTACGACAATGGATGACGGATGAATATTGGCATGGGTAGAAACCTTATCCCGTTTAGCTTGTTTGATTGGCAGCACACGAAGAGTCATTGATTTATAGGGTACACTAGACAGATTCTCTACTTTTATAGATGCACTGCGAAAACTATAATGTGACTTATATCAATGTTATTCAAGATCGCAAAGGTGAGTCATCCGTGTCTGTGCCTTGTATCCTATACCACAGTGACTTTTGGTCCGAAAACGATGCTATTCGGCGACGTTGGCCCACGGTTGAGTTGATAAATAGGTAATGCGATATGGTAGAAAGCTGTGTGGGTTCGTCGAGCACTTGGAGATACATGTTGTTAGGAGCAAGTGAAGGACGGGAAAGGACAGTCAAGGACATAGAGGCAGTGTCACAGGCGAAGCAGTAAATTCTTAGTTGGAAGCTTCATCTCGCTGTTAGTCTTCAGTGACATGGACAAACCTACCGGGTATCCTTGGCATCTCCCTCACCGGACCATACCTTGCAATGTGACCCGATATCTCTTCTCTTGTATATTTGATCCTGAAGTGCCTCGTTTCTTCCTTTTTCTCCTCTTTACAGCCAAGACAGAAGTAGCCCCAGTCAGCCTGCCGACCGGAATCAAACAAATATGGTGCGGTAATTATGGTCATGAACCTTCGGGGTTCTCTGGTAGTTTTGTCAGGCTCCGTGAGATCAGATTCGGCCTTGCCCTGCATCACTGCACGCCGGTCAAAGAGTTGAAGGCGCCTCCTTTGCAGATTACCCCCTTCACAGGTCCAGGCCGCACAGTACCGTCCAGGCAGGCTCAGAGCAGTTGGAATATTCAAAGCACATAGTCGTTGGCGACTTCTCGAAGCACTGCGCGACTGCGCCCTATCAGACTTGAAGAACCGTAAAGCGTGACCCTTTGTTAGGGGACAGTATTCCAGCCGTTGGGTAAAACAAAAGTAGCAGACTCGGCGGCAGGTAATTAGATAGAGATGGTCGCCAAAACGCTCGCACGTAGAGCATCGCGTTGTTCCCAGGGTTCTATAGAGTAGATTGCAGTCGAATGCGTCTGCCTGGATGCTGAGAATGGCGCGGATAACGTCAGGACAATGCTTGATGATGGCAGCGTACTGGGGTACTGAGTCGACGAGCTCCATCGCGCGGCGGTTGGCGCGACGAAAACCGGTCAGCGATGGAATGTCAGCGTATAGCAGGACCTAAAAGAGAATCTCCGTAGGAAGGCGGTCGAGCTGGCCGGCGGAATAACGAGGGGGGCTTGTCGCGACGCTGCTTCGCACGTTGTCAAGCGGGCATCGTGTCGCCAACTGCGCATCATCTAAAGTATTGTCACAGATACGCTGCTTTGTATAGGTCGCGGATTCGGGCGGGTCATGCTCTATTCTGCACATTGCAGCACGAGCTGAGGCCAAGCTTCGCTTTAAAAACGTAAAATTGTGAAGCCATTGAGATGTGCTATGCAGACAAAAAATGGACGCGCCAGACTCTGGTAGCGCCTACCTAGGTACTTACTCATATCGCCCCTGAGAGCCAAGTCGTAGATCGCAAAGCGCAAATTTTAAGGCAAATCCAATAACTAGATTTAACTCGTTCTTATTGGCTCTTTATTGTAAGGGAAAAATGCATTATTCGAAGTTGAAGCTGTGTGCGACATTATCGTTCTATGCAACTACAAGACTGCTGCTTCCGAAACCCGTGTAAAATTTACTGTGTGTGTTATGAGGCAATTACATTGCATCAGCTCCCAACACGTAAGAAAAGAATTTCTTTGAATATGTTGCAAGGCGCTTTGCGAATATCTGGGCAAGCACATGAATGACGTCCTCAGATCGGCGAGGCTGCTAATTTTACCCCGGAGCCATAGCAGACACATAACGATAACGCGTCCGCTGGCAAGACCCTGACGGTGCCGCCAGAGCTAGCCGTACTGAGGGACTATTGTTTCGAAGTCTCGCATGTTGTCTCGCCGCATCGCTCACCGCTGCGTAAATCTGAATTTGGGGGGAGAAAAGCAGGTGAGCCCCGGCAGGACAAATACTTGGACGTCGCACCGATGACTTCATCAGCGTCACATCGAACAACTTAGCCAGCTGTCGGGCACGGCAGTGCCAAGGGTTTGGGTAGCGACGATGATGGCTTCATCGAAGAGGCTGACGCTCTGAAGCCTGTTTCTTCTTTTTTGTGTCAACTTGTTTATTTGTGACTCGTTGATGTCAGTATCGTGCTGGACTTGTAAGCAGGTTCGTGATAGTCGGAGACTGTGCCACGAAAAAATGGTTGGGCTGAGCTCTGTCCATACTTAGCGGCCACTTGGGCTGCAGCAATAGTAAGAGCAGCAGCCTCGGTGACTGCTTATACGTCCGCAGCATGAGAGAGGCAAAGGAGACTCGCCACAGGGTGGATGCAGTCCACGGCCTATGACTGCGAGTCCTGTTGTGTCCGGGCATATGTGTTGGTGAAACGAAATCGTGATGCAACGCACAATGTTGAGTCGGCGATTTAGAATGCGAACATTACGCAGGTCAAGCTCTCCTATATCCCATCGCCACCCCGATTCGTAAGCCATCATGTCAGTCTCGTGTTAGTCGTCGTGTTAGTTGTCAGCAATATGCGCCTCACGTCCACCTAGTGAACCAAGGAATATAGTTGTAGGTTTCTACCACCCTGTAATATACACACGCTCTGTCCCCAACGCAGAAATAATGACAAATAATCTTCTCCTGTGCTTCACACCTCCCATCTAGTTCTTCGCCGCCTCCAATTCCCGCTCCGCTTGCCGGTAGTACTTGGCCGTGTCAACGCCGTGCTGGTTGTGGTTGACAAAGTTGAACCACGGTACCGTCGCCATAAAAAGCGCCGAGTACCGGCTCTGGCGCGCCGCCACGCCCTGCAGGTACGGGCTCAGCTTGGACTCGCCGTACAGCGGCTGCCCGGCCTGGACCTTGGCGACCATTTCGCGCATGTCCATCTCGACCTCTCTCGCGTTTTCGGTGGCGCCGTAGAACCGCACTATAGCTTCAGGTTAGCATTTCGTCTTCGTCGTCGACGGTGGTTCCGGGAATCGGAGGCTGGTCGTCAACGTACGGGCGGAGCGCTGGTAGAACCAGAGGAAGCCACCGGCGAGACCGACAAAGCCGGCTAGGCGCATAGCCTTGCCGAAGCCTCCGCGGCCGACGTGTGAGGGCGCAAACTTCTCCAGCGTGTACAGCGCAGCCGGGGCAAACGCAGCGGCGAGAGCACCGGCAATGTAATCTTCCCTGCGGGCATATCCAACGACACGCTTAAAGTGGCTGCAAAACAGATCGAAATACGGTCAGCAAGAATCAATTAATCCCATATGGTAGTCCCCGTCGGTTCAGACGTGGAATCGTGGCCATCGTGGCGTGGAAAGCACATACGGGTCGTTGTCGATGAGCTACGCCGCCGGGTCAGCAAATTTCATCAATTGACGGCATTGAAGCTCCCGTAACGTACCGGATAGTCCGTCTGAACAATCTTGCTCGTGCCGACGTAGGACGCCGGCGCCTGCTTGGTCGTAGTTTCCGACATGTTTGCGTGGTGGTGCCCAAGACCTTTGCTCGTGGATTACATACAGCCAATGAATGCCATGATGAAGCTCAGCAATGGATGTGCCTCAGTATTGAGGCACGTGATCCACCATCCAGATCCTACACGTGACCCATCCCGCGTAAATTGATGCCCCACCATCGCGTCTCCCAACGCGTGCCATCGTGTAAGTGGTTGCTTCAGGTGAGGATATCTCGAGCATAGCAAGAAAAAATGCCGTCGGCGACGAAATCTGCCGCTAGGACGTCCGGCAAGGACAAGCATGATGACTTGGACAACTACAACATTGAGGACCTCTCCGACGACCCGTTTGCGACACCCAGCCCGACGTCCAAGAACAAGCGCAAAAGCAACGATGCTGGGCTGGGTATTGACGAAGAGGTGGATGTGCAAAAAAGACCTAGAGCACCTACTGTGAAGCTCGACGAGGACAGGTGTGTAATGAATTACCTAGGACGTAATTGGCTAGATTTTTGTTACTCTCGCTCACAGTCATGCACCAGGCTTTTGAGTGATGCTGGCATCCCGAAGCTACGAAAACGGGCCCGCGGTCTCAAGCTCAAGGGCAAAGGCCACGAAGTAAGTACTTGAAATAATTCAGACTACTAGCGACTAACTGGTAGAACCTTAGTTCTCCGATATGTCACGGCTTCTTTCATTCTATCAGCTCTGGCTCGACGACCTCTACCCCAAAGCGCGCTTCCTCGACGCCTTGGCCATGGTCGAAAAAGCCGGACACAAGAAGCGCCTCATGACCGCACGCAACGAGTGGCTCAACGAGGGCAGGCCCCAATCCGCAGACCATACCCTCGCCGCTGACGGTGACGACCCTTTTCCTCTGGAAGACGGTCCCGACACCGCCACCGCGGTCAGCCTGCCTGAGCGCCCATCTGCTGGCCGATTGATCCAGGGCCGCACAGCATCCGGACCCAGCACGCCGCCGCGCGACCAGCACCCGGATGACTTTTCCGAAGACGACGACTTGTACAATGTGACGCCACGCGCGGGGCCGCGACCCGGCCTCACGGCGCTGCAGCCAGACGCGCCCGACGACGATGACCTGGACGCGCTGATGGCCGAGGCGCAAGACCACGACCGCAGGCCGCCACCGGCGCAGCGAGCACCGGAGAGAGGCGGCGGTGATGACGATGATTTAGATGATTTGATGGCCGAGGCCGAGGCGCAGGATGCAGGGCCGGTGAAAAGCATTTTTGGGAACCCGAGTGCGAGCAAGCCGGCGAAGTCGGGTTGGGACGACGACGAGGCGGCGCTGCGAGAGATGGAGGGGTTCTGAGCGGACTACAAATTGTACTGGAGTTGGGGAGTTTTTTTCTTTCCGGATTTCACTTTCTCGAGTAGCATACATCAATATTGCATAATGACGATGATTACGCTTTGCGTATTATACCTGGCATCTAGTAGTCATGAAAAGGTGACACGGAAGTTTCTGTGCATGAATGTTCTGTATATTATCTACGCGTTGTCTACATCTTCTCTTCATTATAAAAATTTTCCAGACGCATCATAATTTTGGCTTTGCCGGCACATCGAGCCAAAAAGCATCGCTCTCGGCATACACCTCACCATTGCCATCCTCAATGAGCGCCTGCAGCCAAGCCTTACGGCCTGTCGTCCGCTTCTGCAGCCACGCCCTGCAGAGGTACACGCCTGGCGTCGCCAGCGGCTTCTTGAAACGAATATTCAGCTCCAGCGTAAAATTGCTGTCGCCCTCTGTGCTGAAGATGCTGCAGGCGGTGCCCATGGCGACGTCGAGGATGCCCGCCGTGACCCCCCCGTGGGCGACATCGACGTGGCCGTTGACACCGCTACCGAGCGAAAACAGGCAAAGCAGCTCGCCGGCCAGGGGGCTCGTGCCGTTGTCGTCGTTGTTGTCGTTGTGATTGGTGTCCGGGAGGGGACGGTAGAGGGTGTGCCATGCGCCGATGGTATCGGGGTCGTTCATGACGCCGGAGAGGTACGAGTCCTCCTTGGTGCGGGCGCGGTCGCGCGTGCGCCAGCCGACGAGGACGGGTGAAAGCCGCGAGTCGACGAGGAGTTGACGGCACCATAGTGGTGATGTGCGGGAGCCAAAGGCGGCTTTGGCCTCGGGTGAGATGGGCGCCGAGGTTATCGTTGGGGTTCTTAGGAATACCATATTTGCGGTATGTGGTTTTAGTCTGAGCGAATTGAACTTGCTCTCTATTATTACTTGTTCTGCCGACAGAATATGGTGGGCTTGGCCTCGTGGTATTGCCATCACCTAGAAATCTACCCGAGGTTGATCTAGATGCAGCCAAATCGCACGGTGATGAGTCAGCTGTTACTAAAAGCGCTGCATCTTGAACGCTAACGAGCTAAGTACAGCGGCCCTTTGTTTGGGCAGACTTTGAGGCAAAATACAGCGGCCAACCACTAATAACGCCGAGGGGCCACCAGCATCCAAGAGATGGCCTGCGTAAAGGAATGCCCATCTCTGGCAGCATGTATATATGCAGATAAAGAAAAATAAGAAGAGAAAGAAGAAGAGAAAGAAGAGGAAGGAAAGAAAGAAAGGGTTCATCAGCATTTAAACCATCGCATGAGCACTATCAAAGACAATAGCGCTGAAATGGCCCGTCGGTTGCGGTACATGGCATCATCTTTCAGCCGCCGGGTATTAATTAATCACTGCACAGATGGTTCTGCTCCACGCTCTTGGCAACGTTGTATCTCGCATCGAGCCATGCAGCTTGACTCCATGCTTTTCCTTGATTGGAAGGTCCTGAATGGAAGGTCCTCTGCCGTGATGCTCCCGGACTGAGGCGGGGAATCCCTGTTTGCAGCCAGAGTGCATCGCACGGATGCCAATATCATGACATAGTTGCACGCAGATCCTCCAGTCGTTCTTACTCTTGCCACATCTATTGCATAGTAGTTGCTTCTAGCGGCAACTGAGAGCATGGCGAAAGGCAAGCGGCTTCTGTCCTCCTGGGGCATATAACAAGGCGGCAGCCAGGTAACGAGGTAGGAAGACAACAGTATCGATCGCTGAAGCCATACGCAACAAACATGTGGAAGCAAGCTCTTCTCGCTGCCAGCGTAGCAGGTGCTACCACCGAGCCTATTCGTATTCCCTCCGCCCCAAACGTCGATTCAGTTCCTGGCCAGTCTTTCATCAGCTACTCTATTGAGTTGTCATCTTTTCCCGATTTTGCTGGTACCCTTCCTCCTCATTCCGCCCTCAGCTCCCAACCCTCGCTTACTCTTGTCCCAGGCAACAAATCCAACCCCAACACCTTCACCGACAACCTCCTCACCAACATTGGCAACATTGCTGGCAGCAAGCCGTATATCCGAGTCGGCGGCAACACACAGGACTTCGCGCTATACAATGCCTCGCTTCGCACGCAAATCAACGGCACCTACGACCCGCAGCGCTCCAACGACTACCCAACCACCATCTATTTAGGCCCCTCGTTTTTCGAATCCTACCAGACCCTACCGGGCGTGCGCTTCTCTCACGGCTTCAACCTCGGTAAAGGCGCCGTCTCGGCCGAAGGCTGGCAGGCGCTCGTCGACACGGCGCCGCTCGCGTGCAAAGCATTCGGCCGCGACCGGTTCTACGGCTACGAGTACGGCAACGAGCCCAACAACTTCAACCTCGGCGGGAAATACAGGCCGCGCAACACAAGCTGGGATGCCGAGGATTATGTGAGGGAGTGGCGGAACGGCACGGCCGAGATTCGCAGGCAGATGCGGAAGCACTGTCCGGAGCTGGAGGACAAGTATCTGACATTCATGGCGCCGTCGTATGACGATAGAGCGTCGTCGCTCCCGGCTGTCGAAGTCTGGAAACTGGGCCTGGACGAGAACAATGACATCAACACCTACTCGGTGCATAAGTAGGCGCCCCTCGACGTTTCGATGAGTGGAACTAATCGGCCAACTTGTCTACAGCTACATTGACGGTGCGGCCTCGCCGGGCGTGACTTTGCAGCACACGCTCATGAACCACACCCGCACCACCCGCGACGTCGACGAGCAGGTTCGGCGGTACAAGAATATCGTGGCCGCGGGCAAGGGCACGGCACCCCTCATCTTTGGCGAGACCAACTCGCTGTACAATCAGGGCAAACCGGGCCTGTCCAACTCGTTTGGTGCAGCGCTCTGGGGTCTCGACTTTAACCTGTACTCTGCGGCTGCCGGCTACCAGCGCGTGCACATGCACCAAGGCACCAACTACCGTGTAGGTTTCTTTTCATAGCAAGATGTGAGGGTGCACAGATGGCTGCCGCTCCGCTAACACGACCGTAGTACCAAAGCTGGCAGCCGGTTGACACACACAAAGCTCCCAAGGGCACCAAGGCGCCCTACTACGGCAATATCGCCGCCGCCAGCGCCCTGAGCAACCTCCTCAGCGGCAATGTGAGCGTGACTTCACTGCCCCTCGTGTCCGACGCCGAGGCCGCGTACGCCATTTACGAGGGCGGCCGCCTGCGCCGCGTCCTGGCCATCAACATGCGTGGCTACAACACAACCAAGGACGGTGCCGGCGTCAACCCACTGCCCGCGCCCAAGCCGCGCCCAAGCCGACCTTTTTTCTTTGCTGTCGGCCACGTGGACAGACTGGCTACAGTGCAGCGGCTAATGGCCAACGGCAGCGATGCCATCACAGGCATCACGTACGACGGCTGGAGCTACAACTATGAGTTGGATAACGGAAAGCCGGTGAGGCTCCGCAACGTGACGACGGGGGAGACGCTGAAGGTGAGCGGAGGGGTGGTGACGGTGCATGTGCCAGATTCGTCGGCGGCGCTGCTGCATATCGGAGACTAGGTTGGTAGTCAATGACACTTCGAGGCGATTGTATCTTCTGTAGAAGCCACATGATACTTCTCCCCATGCAGGTACAACTGCTAGTATAATCTGCTCAGACTTGAGTCGTTTGATCTCTGTTTTTTTTTTTTTTTTTTGTTTGTGGCTGCGGGCTCATTGATCGGACGAATCTGAACTTGGCGTCTTGGCAGTTGTCGATCTGGCCTCTGCAGCGCTTGAGGCTCGTCGCCAAGAAACCTTTCGGCGAATACGTTGCTGTACACTGTAAGCCTTTTTTTTTGCATTGTCGACTCATTGCGTCGTCTTGTCCTATTTGGAAATTCAGTACAGCGATCTGTCAGTGACAAGTACCCCGGACTGCTTCGTCCCCGGATCCAGGGTATCATCTAGGCATGCGAGTGCTCTGTTTTACGCAAATCTTGAAGTCGCGAGCATCTCACACTTGAAGAGACTCTCGCAATGCTCCATTTCTTTCCCTACTTTCCTCTTTCTCCCGTAAGTAGGGAAGCTCAGTTGAAACGTAATGCACACTGCATCGTTGAACAATGGACCCGCGGTGACGACAGTAAGCGGATCCCGGTAGTGGGCATTACGGGGGATGACGGTGGAGAGCAACAAGGCCATAACTAAAAGAGGGGTCACGGAGTGATTCGCCAAGTTGTCAAGATGGCGGGGGACTCTGTAGAAGGCACATGGCGTCAATCCAGCAAGACATGAAGCTACATGCTAATCCACAACCAGCCAGCTCTCAGCTCTTCTAGTATCGTCTCTTGAAGTAAGCAAGACAGATGCGGGAATTAGCTGGTTATCTAACCGATGATCACGTACATGATGAAGGCGAGATGTATCGGAGGTCCGCCGGCAGGACAGCGAAGGTAACCAGCAAAGTAAGTTTTCCCTGATGAACAAGCACAAAGGTGTCTGGTCGTCTTGTCTCTACCGTGAGCCTGTATCTCGGTAGAATAAATCATGTCTGAAAACAAGCATAATGAAACCAACAAAAACTCCCGCAGCGATGAGAAGCAGGGTACACACCAGCCGGTCATCTCGAATCATCAGCCCGAGTTTGATCTGCCCCTCATCACAGCTACCATCGCCCCTTGATGAGTGAAAACTTGCTTCCACACGAAAAGCTAAAAGGCATTTGTTGCTTCAAAGAAAGCTGTGATGGCTTTACTGCGTACGCCGTCTGTGCACTAAAGGCGGTCCCGACGCTCGCTGATTCGTCCTGGGCGGCAATTTCGGCTCCGGCCCAGCTCCACCGGTGTACTTTCTCTGCGCCGCTCATCCCCGTCGAACCATTTGATGCGGTATGCGGGCAGGGATCGCAGGGACACGGCTAACTCGGCATCGCGGGAGGGCGGGGGGGCAAGCCCTGGCACAGCCCATTATGCTCTTTCGTCGGAATTTCGTGTATCTGTACATAAAACTCAGCTACGTCGGAACCCGCTACTCCTCGAAGTTCAGCCATTTGCCTACCAATCATGCAGCCTTTACTTTGTGTACCACTGTACCTTCTTGTCACAGGTTCAGTGGATTGTCACAGCCACCCGCTGCTTGTTGCGTAATGAGGCCACGAGGATAACAGACCCTGGCAGAGCTGGAATAAAGACCCTTTATGGACCCTTTTCTACCGGGTCAATGTGTTTTCGAGGTCCGGCGCTTGTCAAGTGAGGGGTCAGAGGTTGCGTAAAGTCCATACTGGAAGATTGTAGAGTATTGAATAAAAAGGTGTGGTCCTGCCCATAGGAGGACCTCGCCGTCCTGTTCTCTTTTTTCGTTTTTTCTCTGTCAATTGCAATTCCATACCCTCATCTATTCATCTTCCAATACAAGACCACATCTATTCACAATGTTTGGTTTCGGTAAGCGCTCACCTATAGCAGCGCCTTGGTGCCACCATCACCCATCACACCCGCTCGGCTAACACACCTCTCTCAAACTCCACAGGCGACGCCAAGGAAAATTACGACCAGCTCCAAGACGGCCGTCACGAGGCCAAGTTCTCCCACGAGCTCCTCGCCGGCGGCGCCTCTTTTGCCGCCTTCAAGGCTTTCGAGGACCACCAGCGCTCAGAAGGTAAGTTCCCACCAAGTCACAATCCCCTCCCCCCTCCCCCTCCCGTTCTGGAATAAGCTGACATAGCCCCCCCCCCCCCCCCCCCCCCTCCCCCGCACCAGGCAAGCCCGTCTCTCATCAATTCGCCAAAGAGCTCCTCGCGGGCTTTGCCGGCGCCGAGGTCGACAAGCTCATGGAGAGCAAGGGCGCCGACTGGATCGACAGGGAGCGCGCCCAGCACGAGGCCAAGAAGCGCACCGAGCAAATGTACGACCAGCACTATGGCGGCCGCGACGAGTACAACCCCGAGTACGAGGCTCCCGAGCACTTCCGAAACTACTAATAGGCGGCTTTCTGTACGCGGGGCAGGAACCTGTTGGCTGGAAGGGGGCGCGTGGCGTCGATACTTTAGCCAAAAAGACCTGACAATAAAAAAGTAAAAGTGATGAATCATGAGAATCGAAACAACCTGTCTAGACTCGCTAGAAAAAGAAATGGGCAACACCTAAGCCTCACCCAATGAATTACAAGCCGAATACTCTCTGTATTCTACGTCGTGAGATCCCGCATATTTCGGCAGTCACATCCAAAAGCAGCTTCATTTTGTGTAGAAAAAAAGTTGTACGCTCCTGCGTATAGTATGATACAATTCAAGTATATGTACTCTCATAACTGCCTCGCTGTTCGAGGGTCTGGATTCCCAATTGCGCCTATACCCCTGCCTGTCCATGTAAAAATCAAGTTGTAAGTTTAAGCTAGACGGTACCGTTTGGAAACACCGCCTATACGTCGTCTCGTTTGCTTCAATCCCGCCACCTTTAGTATATATTTTTGATTTGGTTCCCGTTTCGAGGCAGACGCCAGTTCGTCAACTGTCGTGCTGCCGCCCTTGTTCTTGATTCGCTGTGATTCCATCTTGAGACTCCACAACAAAGTCAACAATACTTCTTTGGACGGTAAATTTGCGCCGCTTAGACACCGAGTCAGCTCACAAGCTTCGTCGCGCGTACCAGAGGACTCGCGCTTCAAGTTCTCGACCTGATCGTCACCTCTCTCGGATACCAACCGCAATGCCACCATCGTCGCATCCATCAAGGGACGCGCCAGACTGGGGCTGCTGGAAAGGATCTTACGTAGAGATTTGAGTCTCAGGGTCGTGGACCTTGAAGTCGAGGCCGTGGTCCGCAGCGGCATAGTCGCTCGCTGCCATAATGTCAGAGGCGACGTGCTTTGCCTCGTCGCTGAGAAAGTCGTTGATGTCGAAGAGCTCGAGTGGTTGATCCGCGAAGCTGGAGGAAGAGTCACCAACCATATAATCGTCGTCAAAAGTTGAGGAGTTGGGAGAAGCGAAAAGCCCGCTTTCGAGGAGATAGCGATCTGTGTCAGCGGCCGTTGACACGCCGAAATCATCGCTGATGCTGAAAGGAGCAGCATCCTGAGCTGTAGCGTCCAGGCCAAACGAGGCGACATCGGAGTCTGCGACTGCTGGAACGGCCGGGGCACCTCCGCCGACATGTGACACTGCAGGTCAGACAACATCTCAGCAGGATATTGTGTCAGGTCGGGAGAGGTGGTCTCAGTCTGTTCCGTGGTTGCGGACTCGATGCTAGCCTCCTTCTTTGGGCCGAGCTCGGGAGAGAGAGCAACGGGGTCAACAGTAGGGTTGGCTGTCATGAGAAGTTCATCAACAAGCCCATTGGCCAACTTGGCGTCGGCGGTGTGACCGTCTTGCGAGCTAAAGAGCTCGGGAGATAGAGTAATTTGGTTATCGCGAAGCGAGTCCAAGGGTGATGAGGTGCGTGTAACAACACCAGAGTCGCGGCGGAATCGGTCGAGCTCCTCGGCGAGAATAAGGTTGGCTTTTTGAGCGTTGATAAGGAGCGCCTCAAGTTCCTGATTACGCTGCTCAAGGGCTTCGACCTCGAGCCTTTTGCGCTCGCGGGAGGACTGCGCGGCGCGGCGATTACGAAGAACTCGCTCGACGCGGCGCTGCTCCTTTTCGTCATCGGTCTTGGCTCGCTTGCGGGGAGGCAAGTTGGTCTTGGGCTCGGGAAGAACCTGGCCCCAGGACTTGCGCTTCTTGGCAGGCCTCTTGTCGTTTGTATCTTGATCTTCCGTCTTGATTTCAGTCCCGTCTTCGGCGACGGGTGATAGCCTGTCCGATCTATCGCAGGCATATGATTGGGGCGTCATCATCTCCATGGGGTCCATGGTAAGGTTGTGATCCGGGGTGCTCGACTCAGCGAAGAGCGATGTATAGTTGTCACTTGGTGCCGAGAGGAGAGACTCGGCGGGCGAGACTTGTTGTGATTGTTGCAAAGCCATGGTTGTGATGCTGTGTTTGTGGGTTGGTTTTCGAGTGAGACTGGAGCAATTTGCAGTGGGCACAAATGTCCGGTGACCACTTTTTGAATAATGCAGCAAAAGCCTTTGACGTCAAGCAGAGGGCAGAAAAGCGTGCTAAATGTAGTATGTAGCTGCCTACTGGCGGTGCAATGTCAGGCAATCACTATAAGGAGTGACTCAACCATGGGCTAGGCAATATGTGGCGATGATGAGTCACTGCTGGGATTGCGAAAATGCAGTGGGACTCGAAAAGGACAAGTGTTCAAAGGTCGTTGCACCCCGGGAATGGAAACAAAAGAGGCTTGTGACGGATGGATGAAGAGCTGGACGATGGCGAAAGGGGTGGATGCGCTGCCTCTTTATCATTCAGGACACGGTGGTTCTTTCGAAAGGGGTGATGCCTTGGTGCCTGAGGCAGAAAAGGGGCTCAGAGCCCAGTCTTGTTTCGGCTGCCCTTTTTGGATTTGCCAGTCTCCACGGGATCCTCCCAAACTCCTCTCAGACGTCCAAGCCTCCTTGACCGAGAGGGGCAAAGTTCATCTAGTCCTTCGCTAGGCTGATGATTCCATCATCACGAATCCAAGGTGGCCCTTCTCTTTCAATCCGCACTGTTCGGTAACCTGGTGTCGCAGCAAACAGCAAACAACGAACAGCGTCAGAAAGCGAGCCAGACATGCGAGCCAGACATGCGAGCCAGGCATGCGAGCCAGGCATGCGAGCTAAACATAGCGACCAAGTAAAAAGAAAAAACATCGGCTCAGCGAGGCAATGTTTCAGGCGTCGAGGAATGACTTGTGGACTATAGCCCCATTAGTTTCATAGCGGGCGGCAGGTCCGTGAGATCCAAAGCTTAATCCCTTCCGTCTGTCGATTACCCGCCATTACGACGTCGTGCCCCTGAAAATAGAGCCGTGCCTGCTGCGCTTCTGATATGCCGTGCTCCTGGGAAGAGACGCATTGTCAGCTTGGCGCGTCTTTTAAGCTGGTCAGCCCATGCTGCTTGTGAGGCTGTGGTCGAGACTGCCGTGCATAAAACTGACGATGGCCATTCTTGATTGATAACCACTACTTAATTCCGGCAGAACATCAAGGTTAAGTGACGATTCATGGAATACTTGATTCATGATGTCGCACAACAAGTTCCTCGAGCATGCCGTCACAAAATGACGAATCAGCCGTCATTGTCTCTTGATATGACTCCACGATGGGTAATAGTGCAAAGAAAGGAGGAACGTAGGCTCACTAATCCGTATCTAATGCATTGGACCTGTTTCCGTGTTCCATGCCTTCCGATGCGGCATTCTTCACGCGTAGACAAGGACATCTCTGACGGGCCCCTGGAAGTAACGCGCAAGTTGGGGCTGCTTGCTTGTGTTTGCTAGTCATGCGTGTCTCGTCCCCGACAAGGGCCTTGAACAGTACGGCACACGGTGCGACCGCATCAACTCTCGTCTAATAAAGTGGCGACCCATGGAAGTCTTTGTTTGGAACTGTCTGGAAAGTTTGGAAAGACTTGGCAACACAAAGGCATGTCGGGGATGTACAAAACGATCGGCTTTAAGAAGGCGGCTCACTTCTAAGTGCCGCTTCTTTAACGACAAGCTAGTTCAATATATGAACAAAATAAGCGTAGACTCTATAACGAGTAAACCTCTACCCTAATTGATCCTTGAAATCATTTATTAGCTTCTTCTGGTGCGTAGCTGTGAGCAAGAACACGAGATTGATGAATGAGTGATGAGCGGCTGTTTTTTTTTTCTGCCCCCCCCCTCCTTCCCCCTTCGAGAAGCAATAGTGCAGTTCTGTGTCGGCCAGCATTGTCCGTAGTCGTTCAGATGATGCACAAGGGGGCTGTGATCGACACCCGAGGGTGATGAGCGAGATCAGGAGCGGATTAGTAACCAATTGTGCACACAAACTATATTGCGGCCGCGACATTCTAGGGTATTGAACGAGAGCAGGAGCGAGTCACACACAGTTGACAAACTGAAGGACCGCCAAGCTGCGCACGTGCGAAACCATAAAGTCGCTTGGGGGTGACTCGGGAGCAAATTTACAAAGCCTCGACAATGCTTACCAAAGCAACCGTTGCGTAGATATCCTTTTTCTACTTGCGGGCGATCCTCTTGCCCTCACCTTTGCCCACGACTTTTACCTCTGACTCGGAACCTGCGGCCCCAAGTTCGGTTTAACCTGACCAGAGAGCTGGCGTAGCAGCAGTAGCTTCGGAATGGTTTCGCCACGCCAACTGGTAAAAGATGAGGCATTTGAACTTAGTACGAGCATAAACCACGATTCCACTGTGGCATATAGCTGTTCGTCATGACAAACTGGTCAGGTGTATATTACAGTCTTTGGGTCAATATGCGCAAGTGAAAAAGCGACGGCATCCGTGCGTTATATACCTGCCTCGTGCTTGGCAAGTCATTTATATTACCACGCATCTCGATAACTATTCACTTAAAACTTCTTCACACCACACTAGTCAGACAAACTCCTTTCATTTCATAGAAATAAAGCAGATGGTTCTTGATGGTCAAGCAGCGACAAATTTTCTCTGTGCCATCGCCAGAGCGAAACGCAGCTACCATGCGGGCGCCAACCCATGCTTTTGGAGATACTGCATCATTTCCGCCTGAGATAAGTTTGTAGTCACAATGACATTGACTGAGTAGAGAGTCGTATTCAATGCCCGAATCTTGCAAGCGCCCTTGGTCTCAGCGAGGAAGCTGCCGAGTCTCACAATGTACTCTGTCACATTGACAAACCCAGCAGCTGCAACGCCACGGAACAGTCCCGGCTCTGGACCGAGAGAGCGGTTGTGCCAGTACAAATCCAGCGCGGGTGGTCCTGACACGACGGCCTCGTCGGGGTCGGCGTCCCTGAGCGCGCCGTTGTCAATATATTTTCCGTCAACAATGGGGAAGCCGCTCTGCGTCCAGGCCTGATATACGAGCGAATCGTTGGTGTCATTGACGTCATCGTCAGCAGTTGCAGCAGGGCTGTGGAAGCTCTGTGAAGCGCCTCGGTCTGGCACCCCTCCGCCTTCGCTTTGCAAAGGCACGTCTGTCATCTTGGGTATGTAGAATCTCCTTGAATAGGTTTGCTGGACGAATGGCCGTGTTCCTTGCTCGAATGAATGCTTCACAAAAAAAAAACTCGCAACAGTGTTCTGAGTAGCTTGCCTCGTAAGCATAGCACAGCGAGTTCAATATACCTGGCTTGGTGCTTCTCGTTGCTTCTCTCGGCGGCCTTGGCGTACACGTGCGGGGTTGTTCGTTTGCTCATCAGCCACCGGGCACCAACACTTGATCTCAGTGCGCCTACAAATTGACAGAGGTTCTAGACCATCTACTCGGCCAATAAATCGATGTGCCACCGGGCGACTGGCTGTCTGGCCGTGCAGAAAACGAACCTCCGCGATCCGTTTCGCCCTTTTCAGCAGATGCTGTCCGCTGCAGGCTGCAGTTGTGGCTTGAGCTGTTCACAAGTTCTACCTTTGACTTGATAGTGTGTCAAACATATTGAATTGATGATGATTTTATGCTTATGTGTAACGCTGCTCCTGACTGCTCTGCCAACTCTTTCGTGGCGTGGTTTATTGGCACTTTTGTAGAAGCCATGATATACATTGACTCGGCGTGCTTGTTGTATTTGTGCTCTTCAATACAGGATAAATACCCTCCAAGTCTTGAATATGAATTAATATCTAAGTCTCCAAGTACAACAAATAAGTTGGGCAGTCGCTTCGCTCAGCTCATATGCAATTGACAGTACCCTCAACCGGAACAACAGTGTCTTAACAACAATGAAGGTAAGATAGACGACGCTCAAAAAGAAAAGAAATGCTAAAATGAAGCTTTTCTGCAATTTAGTCATCCTACATTCTCTCAGGTGCCCTCTCTGTCTGTTCTCTAGTGTCGTCAGCGCCTACCAACGACCCCGAGAAGCCAGCAATCAGATTCAGCATGTACTGCTATACCGAAGAAGCAAGGCGAAACTGTCGCAATGGAAGATCTAGGTGCAATGATAACGGCGATGTTCAGTCTGTCATGAATCTCTGTCGCATGAACTGCTCCTGCCTCCCTGTTGCGGGATGTGGTATCATTTGCAAGCAGCAGCAGCAGCAGCAGAGCAAAGGCGAGGCCGAAGAAGAGGACAAGCAGAAGGAAAATGAAGCAGGCATGTAGATGTATTGAACTGTTCTATTGTATTACGTAGCATTGAGGCGATCATTAACTACATTGCCCATCACCTCTTATGATCACAAAGAGTCAATTTGATTGAGATGCTGGCACATACCAGCCTCGTGCACCACCATGAGCACCTTCGTAAGGCGAGAAGAAAAGGTTGCAAGAAGCCATCGTATTAGTCTTTCAACACGTTCTACTATCATTCGCTCTCTTGATTGCACTCTTTGCTTTGGTGGCCGCACATTATGTTCGCCAAGCACCATGGCAGCCTTTCGCGCTCGAGTTTCACTGCACATCCCTATGCTACGCTCACGAACACAGAAAGGACTCTCGCTCAGGTAAAACGGCTTCTGGAAGCCTCTAAATGCCTTGCGCTTGGGACTGGCCGAGTCGCTGGCGTCCGCATTGCTGTCATCGTTTCTGCCGACGCGCTTGGCGCTCTTCTTCTCAAAAGTACGCTTCTCCTTGTCATCATTTTCCAGACTGTGCAGTAGATAGCATTTCTTACTTGGGCGGCTTTCAGGTAGTGCTTACGCAATCTCGGCGTGGGGAGGTCGTGGACTAGTACAGGCCGTCTGATTGTTCAAGTTCGTCTTCCGCTTCACCAAGTCTCGTTCTTATCCCCTCAATCTACTTGCGGAGGCTATTGGTAATTTTGTACTGTTTCGATGTTTGACTTCTCATCTCTTGCATCTCGACGTACGGTGTCACCGTCAACTCCAACATCATCTGCGTGCCGGAAATGGCAACCTCTTCCGTTTTAGTACTCCGGTCGCCTCGCGAGTCGCTTCCTCTTCGATTGCCTCCAGCGCGGCATGCCAGCTTAAATGCTAGAACGCAAGGCTCCTGTCGGGAAAGTCGCGACGACGCATGTAGATGGGCAAAATTCCATCATTGATCAACCTGAGGCGGCACGCACAGCGACCTTTGAAGCAGGTTACTAATATGCAGACAAAACAGACGGGCTTTCCCACAAAGGCGCAAGGTCAAATTTGAACCAGAATTTGTCAGGGAGCATATGATAGGCTGCCGAGATACTCAGACACACACAGCAAAGAATCCTTTTCTAGCCTCGTTTCTATGGTTGAGAATAGTATACTGAAGACAGTGCTTCCACGACAACAAATTGTCCTCTTGTCTTGTCACCCCTTCCCCCTTTACTGGACTTTGATACTGGATACTGGATACTGGTACGCTGACAAGCATGGCCATCACGTGGCGTTTTGTGTAGGCCGACAGCTCAGTGCGATCACCAAATAATCAACCCAGCTAGCCATCGTCGTATCCAGTTTCTGGCATGCTGCAGTGCCAATCGGGTCTGCATATCGGCCAGGGCTTGGTGTGTGACCCCGTTCTGCGGGAGGGGTTCTTTGAGCTTCGCCGCCTCTTGGAGCAACCTCTTGGAGCAATAAGCTTGGATCGGCGAGTGCAACGCAATGCAATGAAATCACACATTGCTCCAAAAGAGTCAAAAATTTGAAGACTATTTTTTCTTCATAACAAGCCGTTTCTCCAGGACGAACCGACTGCTTTCGAGTTCGGTATATAGTCGCAACTGCTTACACTGCATTCACGGCTTCTGCGTTCACTTCTGTGCGAAATCTTCAGCCAAACACCCATTTTCGGCAGCTACGATATAGAACAGATGAATTAGCGATAAAGCCTCGTCCTCGAAGTGTGATCGTTTGAACCTAAATGCACCATTACCGTCGAGACCGGCTTCTCGGTCCGAGACGGCGAGGGACCGCCTCGAGAGGCGTGAATTTCGCAACACGCCCACCACCTACGTACGGTACGTACCTTACCACGGCCTTGGCCCCCGCCGCCAGGACCGCCCGGAGAGGGCGTGCAGCTGCGGCTGCAGCAGCAAGCAGAGGCGTGAGCACAGCCTCGCAGCCATGACCGCCGCCACAGATGCTATGACGTGGAGGAAACGTGTCGGGGCCGGTCCCCCGCCCGATCCGCCGCCAGCGGGGGGAGGAGAAGATGGAGGAGAAGGAGGAGGGCCGCGTGGCAACCGAGGTGGACTCGTCTTCCTCCTCCGCGCGGCGCCACCAGTACCAGCCAAGCTACTGTGTGCGGGTGAATGTTGGTGCGGCGACTGAGGACGTGATTGCGCGGCTAGTCACCGACGCCTACGTGCAAGAGGTGCGCGTCCATTGGCTAGATGGCGACAGTGAGCCTCTGAACTGCTCAATTTCGGTGGCAGCGCTGGCGGATGATGCCGTATACCTCGACTTAAGAGATAGGCGGTCAGAATGCTACTGCTGGTAGGCTGCTTGGGCTTTCGTCGTCTGCGCCCGTCCCCTAATCAGGCTCAGAAGCCACCTCTGTGGGTTCCTGGCCTGGTAAATGAGAAATGGATAGCAATCTAGAACGAGCAACCACTTTGCTTTCTCAAGGGACAAAGCTTGAGCCTCAACTAGTGCTAGCTCTTGGACGAGGCTTGAGCGATTGAATGCTGATGGATTCTGACGAGCAAACGCAAGCTCTGTAGATGATCGCAAACAGCCTCATCAAAACGTCACGCGGCTTAGCTAGAAAGCGTACACATTCTCGTATTCTCTGACCTTGAGGCGAGCGCCTTTGAATCAACTGGACCTGACTGGATGTTGGTGTTTTAGAGCTAGTTAATTTTGAATGAATCAGTCTGGTCCGCGCGGACTGGCCTCGAGACTGCCTTGCCAAAAGTAAAAGATGCAGTTGGGCACTGGTAGTGAAGTAGGTTTCACCCTCATACACCAACCGAATAGCTGCGTGTGGTGGCACGTATGAATAGATGCCATTCAAGTTGGTAGAAGTCCGAAATAAAGAACATCGGCAAATGCCAAAACTCAACGCCAGGCAGAAGGCCTTTTCAAGCATTCAGAGAGCAAGTTGGTTTGTAGCTCTTACTGTGGGCTCGCCCGGGCAGAGGCTAACAACCTCAATCAAGCTAATTCTCCCCCCCCTCTTTTGCCCACTGCCCATGGGCTGTTGTTCTGTACAGAGCACATGTTACATCATGTTGTTGAGTTGAGGGCGGCTCTTTGTGGAGATGCGGTCCGCATAATCGGCCTCATGGTTCGGCCCCGAAAGCGTGAACTAGTTTGGCCGCCAATCTAGAACAAAAGATCGTTATTAGAAACAGTAGTCTATGCAGTTGCTTACGATTGGCGCAAGGCCCCAGTTTCCCAAATGATGTGGCTTTCTAAAGTCGGCAGTGCTGAGCTGCAGTTGTGCACTGTTCCCTGGTTGATCTCTTTGATTACTCAGTATTCATCATTGAGCATGCGTGGCTTCGAGCAGGGAAATTATGCAGGAGGCTCCACCGGCGGACTTCAAGTAACCCCCAAAAACGTGGGTTCGTGGTGTACGTACATGCTTAATTGACCAGTACATATCCGTAGGCAAATGGTCTCTGTACCCGAACTGTGGATAGCTCCGCGCGATACGCGCGACCTGATCCGTGGAGAGCTTGCCCTCTGTTGCACGGATTGGTTCTGGGAGGCCTTGGTAATATCATCATGTGCGTTAAATCGCCGAGATATAAAAACGAGGCGAGGCATCGATTCTCTCCGTCGCCCCTCATGATGTGGCGCCAGAGAAACGGAAATTGGGCAGAAGATCTGGGGCCGCTCTTATTTTCGTCTCGATAACAGGTGGGCCGAAGGCTCAACAGGCTGACGACGAAGCCAAGGGAGCCCAAGAATCGCACTAAACCCTCCAGGCTGGGCTATTCAGGAGCCGGCAGGCTGTCGTAAAGGCAATACCGTTATGGAGTCTCTGGGGGTCCATTATTAATAGGAACAAAAAGCATTGGCGGTTCCCCTTGCTCAGCCAATGCAGCTTGGATGGGACAAGCTTTGGGCGTGCACTAATGAATATGGTGTGTTCTGGCAGTGCTGGCTCCCCCTGTGAAAGGAGGCACTTCAGCTGAGGCTCCCGCCCCCACTGTTGAAGGTGCTGATACTCCGTAATGTCATTTTGCTGTTCTTGAGGCATCTGCTCTGGATTAGCGACAGCGTGCTTGGTCTCGGAGCAAAGACTTCTGAAATGGGCAGGAAACGTAAAATTGTTTGCATTATCGGCTGTACATTGTTAATTCAAAAAGCGTGAAGTCGTGGTTCATGGCAATCTCAAGGCGCCCGCATCTGGCCTTGCCATTTGGCTTTGCAGTGGGTGGGTGTAAATCGGACGGTTACCCTCATATACCGACATCTACCGACAGCCACCGACAGCGACCGATGGGCGAAGGATTTGTCGGGGATTCTGGAGAAATTGCCGAGGCCTTTCGTGCTCAGGGGTCAAGGCAAAAAACAGTCCGCCAGGGTTTCTGATTGTTCTTTTCTTTTTTTTTTGTTTTTGCCCCAAGTCCACACCAGCAAGGCAGCGGAAAAGCCGCGGTCGTGAGCGGACGCGACGATATCCCGACAGGGCGAGGAAGCCACTCCAAGACTCTGAGTCAGGGTTAGTCCACTGCCGGTAGGCGACTCTCAGTACTGGTAGGCCGTGACGCAGCTAGTTTTGGCTTTGCATTAGTTGAACGAACGATGACTGGGGTCTGCGTGACTTGGTTGGCTTACTTTGGGGACAGTGACAGCCTTGGGCCCAGGGCACGCCAAGGATTGTTGTTAGCTTCAACACTCTCAGTGACAATCTCAACCGCTTCAACCTTGTGAGTGGGTTGTGTGGAGAAGGCAACGCCAGATTTCTGTAAGCGCGCCCACCTTAAACGAAATCTCTTGGCGGGTACCTTGAGTCTGGAGGTACATTGTCCGTCGTCGGCCGCCTATTTGCAACGGCAGGGCTGGCAGCGCGATTTGGAAAGGGGGGGCGTAATACATACACGCCCTCCTCGTCCTCGTGGTTGCTGCTCTTTTATTCTTTGCCTGCTTCTTTCCGTTCCCCCACATCAATGCCGGCCCCCAATCTGCCTGCCTAGGGTCGTCTAGAGGGGAGAGAGATGACGACTTTGGTATATAAGCTGTTCCCGTCTCCATTGTTGAAAAAGACCCCCATTCCAACCAGCTTAAATCTTCACAACTGTTCTTTATAAATTCGATCGTCCCGGTCTTCTTTTTCTAGAATCTGTAGAGACGTTAGTGGCGACAGAACCTCAGTGACTCGACGCCCGGATACTACACAGTCACATACCGGGTTTCTACCCCACGACGGAAACATGTTTGCAACCTGGAAGTACGACCGCGACACGGCAGAGGTACAAAATATTCGTCTCGCATATGATCCCATCTCTGCTCGATCGAGTCAACATCAAGCCTGCGACCGCTGCCACGAGAAAAAGGTAGAGCATCCCACCCAAGTTGTATCCTGCAGATGTCTGTTTGAAGTTTCGAGCTGGACGGCCCGACGGGCCCTGCAGGTCGTTGCCAGCTGCCAAAAAAAAAAAAAAACATCTTGACCTACCCGTTTGCTTGCCCTCGGTTTTATTGTGAAGCCATCTAGTCAAACTAACATTACTTTTCTCTTTCAGTTGAAATGCAGCGGTGAAAAAGACGGTTGCGACCGCTGCATCTCCAGCGCCCATTCTTGCGTGTACAATCGCAGCGAGGCCCGATGCTCCCGCCGGGGCAAGAGGGGCAGCCGCTGCTCAACCGACGGCGGCGATGAGACGACGCTGAGTCGACCCACCAGCAACGCGGGCTCGCCCTCGCGACGAAGCACACAGACAAGTCAGCAGCAACAGCAGCAGCAGCCGCATCGCGTCCGAAAGGGCACCCAGTCTCGGCGCAAGTCAATCTGCTCCTCGTCGGCCCCATCCCGCTCCTCGACGGAGCCCGACATCGAGCTATACTCGCCTCGTGCATCAACCGCACCTTCGGTCGCCGGCAGCCCCTACAGCCTGGCTGCTTCCTTTGATACCATTGAAGAGAGCGGCGGCTTTGCATCGACCAGTCTCGCGAGCCCCTACGACTCCGCTGACGCTTTGATCATGGCTCAGCATCACCACCAGCAACAACAACAACCAGAGCACATTCCGTACACGATGCCGTACCATGACTGCGGGTACCAATCGGGCGCTGTTTGGCCGGCCATGTACCAGCGCGACCCGAACTGCACAGCGGGGATGAGTAGTAGCTCCTTCAATTCGACCGTATCAAATCCGCACGCGTTTCCCATCCTGACACCTCCCGACGAGTACATGCAGTTCCAGGCCTACGCCAGCCTGCAGACTGCCGGCGCTGATGTTTGGCCCTATCATCGCTAGATGGGCCGAAATATATATATACGCGACTATGCAACGACAGGATGTCACGATGCTTTACATGTTCACTCCCCTTATTTTTCCATTCACAAGAATGTATTCGAATTATTGTGGCAAGCATTTGGTTTTTTTTTAAACGCGGAGTTGCGGTCTTGCTTTAGTGTGGGCTTTTATATTCATCAAAATCTCTTGCTGCTGCAATGATCATCTTTGCTAGTTAGTGGTAGAGCTGGCAGCGACTTGGCAGACCATTTTACGGGATTGCTACATAGTATAGACTGGCCGGACAAAAATCAGACACAATTCCCATTCACTCCCTCGATATCCGTATAGTCGACAGCCACCGGATGCAGGTGCATGTATGTGTAAGACTTCTCCACACATGCAAGCCGGTTCTGTAATAACTGCCGTCCTACTTGGTGCATGAGATGACATAGTCGATGACTACGTAAACTAGGCAGCACAATAGGCGCCCAAAAGCAGTAAACGATAAAGGGTTATTAGAAAGTCGTACATGGAATGGCTGACCAGACATACTGAGTGTGGCCAAGCAGACGAGCACAGCTGTATCACTCTGGGCGCGCCGCCCAGCGCCGATCTGCCATTGCATTATACGACATGAGGGCAGTAGGGACGGACACTAGCCAGCGGCTGAAACCAATGAAAATGGGGAGTCTCCATTGAGCTAAAATAAGAGTATGCCAAGTGTGCGAATAGGCAGCAAGCAAAGGCTAAATGACAGCTAAGGCGGTCAGATGAGATCCCCTCGGCGGAGGCCGATGCTGTCGGGGCCGTACGGGTACTTGCACTCCGTACCTTGGGCTAAAGCCGCCCCGGACACTTCTGGCAAGGCGAGGGTGAGCGGCGCACGGTGGTACGGGCGAGGCAGCACCGACTAGGGACGTGGATGGATTGGGAATGATGGCTATTCAAAGACATTCCCCGCTATAAACGAGCGAATGAGATGGCGATCGTTGTTGCAACGACACCCGTCTATTTCAAACGGTCGGAGGGGGGTGTTTCGACGAGACCGTATCTTCAAATGGTATCACGGGTGCAGACTTGTCTAGTACGATGGAACAAGGACAAAGTAACAATCTCAAGATGGTATCTTTGAAGTTTTCATGGTAATCATTGCGAATAAGTTCGAGCTCTCCTAAATAACGGCCAGCCGCATACCCTGATATCAAGTGCTCGAGATGGTACGTCTCAATTCATGCGCGGGCTAATATTTAAGCCCCAGCTGCAGATGCCCGCCCATTGATTCGCCACCTCACGCATCAGTAGGGCTGAAAACTCGCTAGGCACCCAGATTTGACAGAGAGACTAGAAAAAAAAAAGGCTGTTCCCGTGGACAAGCATCCCGGCGCCCTGTGGTGGCGGCGGAGGGGCGGGGGCTGTCGCCGAGACATGATATATGCTTTTTTGCACTTTCTGCCTTGTCGTTTGTTAAACATTTTGTGCAACCTTGCAGAAGTGTAAGACAAGAAGGATACATTGACTGATGAAGTTACCTCTTCGGGGTGGCCAAGACTGAAAATATGCAGACTTTTGTGAAAGCTGATTGGTCGTCTAGACGAGCGGGACAATCTACAGCCTTTTTTTCCCCTTTGCTAGTCAGCCCCTCGTCTTGGCCACGTTTGCTGTTCGTTTAACTATAGATGAATCATAAAAAAGAACAAGAATGGCATAAAAAAACAAGTTTTCGGGTGAGACGGTCTTGTTCATCTTGGCGCGGCGGGGTAGGGCTGCGCGCGGTAACTTGCTGATAAGCTTATCCCACGTCTTTCGATCTGGGGGGGGGGGGGGGCGGCAAGGACAAAAGGCACGAGTATTGGAATTTGGGGGTATTTATTAGTGGGCGTGCGCAGACAAGTCCGCACCTTTATCTTGTCCCCGGGCAAAATGTCATACGCCGTGGGCCTTGTGCCTGATTCATTATTTCCTGTGGAAATGTCCGCAAGCCCACCCAAACGAACCTCGGCGGGAAAAGCATAAACGAGGCTCCCCCCCTCGTGATAGATTAGAGTCGGGGCAGAGTTTCTCCTCGTTCGTCTGCTTCGGAATTGACACACTATTTCTGGAGTAACTTTGATCTATTGTCGATTTGGAAGCGGTAGTTTTTCTGCACGACTTCCCAAAAGGTACGGCATGGGCCGCTACGGCTGAAGGCGCGCATGGAAAAGAGTGAGAGGGGAGTGGCTCGAGCAACAACCTACCTAGGGGTGTGTGCCTGGAAAATGGCGTGGGAACCGATGACTGACCAGGCTGCCGACGCTGCTTTTTTATTGGCACGTTTGCGAAGACTTGCAGATTGCTTCAAAAAAAAAATTATTGCTGCTGCCCTTGCCTTATGCCCGCTTCTTGTTGTGGTTTTTCACTGGAGCAGATGCATAAAATTGAAGAAAGCGAGCCCATCCAGCCATGCATCTACCTAGTTATCAGGTGAGCGGCTGCCAGTTTCGGTGAGGTCTACGGATACATGTCCTCATTCGTAGTAAGTAGTAGCTTACGAGTTAGAAAACGCCTCTTCAACTGTGGCTTTTTTTTGTTGCCGTGGCGCATAGAGGGGCCAAACGGTCACGGATAGATGTGTACGCCTTTGTCATTGCTGAGCAATCAATCAATCTATGCGACTTCCATTCTCGCCGATCTGACCACATCAGTACAAGAAGGCGTGGCCTGGCTCGCGAACCCACCGATATGTCATCCGGGGGGTCGGTGATGCATGTGTCTGGCCACACTTCTTCGTTAGTCTCGACGTTGGTGACTGCAGGACAATTTCAAATCAAGCTTTTCCACTATAATATAAAAACCATCTCATCAGGCCATTTATCTGATACTCGAGAGCAGAGGAAGAGGGGGCGTGTGCGTCAGCTGTCGGCTTGCCGTCGTACATTATGATGGGGGGCGCTCGCAGCCACGATGCAGCAATATGCTCGAACTGCAGGGAAAACCTCGAGATATTTTGTTCCGCCCTCACAATTGCCCATATTTTTTTTTCTCTTTTTTTTTTGCGACCATTTCTTTTTTTTGACAGCTGCTCGTACTCAGCAGCAGGCTCTGTACATGGGTGCTGGGGTCCCTGTGCTTTTGCCCGCAGCTAACTAGCTCGCTGGCATGACTTGGCTTTGTCGTTTCCGTGCTCCCCGTCCGGCCACTGCCTCTGCAGCATGACGACTTGGACGCATATTCATCCTGCATCGCATTCTTCAGTAGTCACCTCCTGATGCTCCAATTACTACCCCCGCCTGACGAGAGCTGTCGGCTTCAACGGCTGCCGACTCTAGTGAGTGGGTTCGTGGCTTGACAGCTCCCTGCGTGCGTGCGTGCGTGTGCAAACCGAGCTCCCGCGACTGTTTTCGTAATCGGAACGTAGACGAAAGACGGAATTATGGCAGCCTGATAATACCTTACTGAAAACCGTCCCTTCATTCGTGGTCAAGATCATCATTCACCGAGTTCCGATGCAGTTATTCCGTACATCAAAAACGCTTTCTGCTCATGCTTACCGCTCATTGGCCCAGCTCGCCCACTGGGCCTGCCCAGTGACGACATAATTTTCTGCGCCAGTTTCCAGCTTCAACAAACCGGTGCACCACCTTTACCTCGTCGCTCGGAATCCTGTCCTGACGCGTCGCAACCCTCGCAATGGCATCCGACGATGGCAGTCCTCTCCCGTCGGAAAAGACCGTCCTTCAACGCATCGACGACTGGGGCAGTAAGTACCAAAGCCCAGCCTGATCCCCCGTCGTCCCATCCATCAAAGCTCCTCCCGTCCCACGCGACCATAGGTTGCCCACGCCCATTGAATGCCCACGACGCATTCGCTCTGATGAACCCCTCATCCCCCGTATTAAACGTTGGCTTACGCAATCTTGCCTCACAGAATCCTCGCTCCCGCCCTCCCTGCTTGCCACGCTCGTCACCGCGCTACACGCTCGACCCATGCAGCCCCTCCCGCTCTTCCTCTTCGCCCCGACACTACTCTTCTCCTCGTACCTCAACCTGTCGGGCTTTACTACCGCCAGTGCCGGCCTGACCGCCGCCTGGTCCGGCCTCTACGCCCTGCTCGCTCTACGTCGCCCCCAGGGCCTACGCGCCAAGTTTACCCCGCGCGGGCTCGTCCGCGGCGCGGCCGTCGGGCTTGGCGCCGCAAACGCCGTCGCGGGCGGATGGGTATACATGAGAGGGGATTTCAAGAGGGATGATGAGCTTCGCCGCGAGAGGAGGCGTTGGAGTGGAGAGTAACTTGTTGCGAACAACAGTGTGATGAATTATGTCGAAACCCTCCCGGACCCGGTGGGCTTGAGATGGGAAGTCGGTAGGCTGATGGAACGAGACCTCGCACCGTGTATTCTATTCCAATCTATTGTTTACTATTGTAATATATCACAGTTTACGAAAAAAAAATGACCATTTATTTCCTGGCAAGAAAGGTTGTCGTGCTTCAGCTCACAAAGCTTCTCCCCGAGTCTCTTCCTCCTGACGTTGGCAGCAACCGAATGCATCTCAACTCGGCACACGAACCAAGCTTGTCTAATAGACGTCACTTTCATACTGCATTAGCCTGCACCCTGCTTCCAGTCCCTGACATGCGGCTGCAGCATACGGGGCGGCTCGTCTGAGCGCCCGCCTCCGCCTCCGCCACCAGCCCAACCCGGCATTCCCTGCGGAAAGCTGCCGCCTAGCCTGTTTCTGTATCAGAGCGAAACTCTGCCGCCCAAAGTTACGATGCTCACCGAAGCAAAGCGAGTTTATCAGGAACACGGTGCACTGGGAGCGAGTGGCTTGCCAGCTCAGGGAGGCTGCGAGGCGCGCATTGTCCCATGCCGATATTGTCGCCAACGACGGGCCAGACATTTCTAAAGACGTCAATCGGTACCACAAGGCGGCGATCTTCTCCCCATAGGATGAAACAGACAATCTTATACTCGGTTGTTTCTATAGAACTCGGTCCCGAGAACGGGTCGGGGAACCGGTAGCCGGGCAAAGCTGCAAGTGGCGGCCAGGTAGTAAACGTGTTTGTCGCTGATACTAAGTCATGTATAGACACTAGCTTCTAGAACACTTGAGACTTGGTCTAAATTGATAAAGGAGAAGGGACGGGGCATAGCCTCAACCGCACCCCCTCCCCCCCTCTCCTGCAAGCAAGACTCCCGCTCTGTAGCCCCTGCACGGGTGCATCGACCAAGGCGGGCTGTCGAAATGCCATAAACTCTGGTGCCAGAGATGCAACGGTTCGGTTCTAGGCCATGGCCGATTGCGAAATGGGAAACAAGGCTGCGAGCTGGCCGCATAGCCTGTCGTTTGCGGGGAGCAGGGAGTGGCTCGGGGCTCTGCATAGGGTCGATGCGGTCGTGTTTGTGAGATGCAGTTGACGACCACGTGCAATGAAAGTGGAGGTGATTTCGTATTCCTTTTTTGTCCGTAGCATTGTTCTCTCGTTGAGTTGATCGGCAAATCGGTTCCTTGGAGGAGCTTGCGTCTGCACATGTTGTGACGAGGCTTGAGCTAGCGATTGGTCACTTCGTGTTCAAGAGCAACCAAGTCAAAAGCAGTACAAAAAAAAAGGAAAAGAAGATGAAAGAAAAAAAAATTAAAAATAGCAATTCACGCAACACTCCTATTACATTTTTAAAACTTTTCTACTACTAGAGGTGGCCGATTACTTTGAACAGAGGACGCAGCCATCCGCGTTTAGAGTGCCTCGTGGTTTGTCGGTCAGGTGTCCGGCCGAAACAGCGTCCCGACTCGGCCGGTGGGGTGCGCGGCGTCCGGACGAGCAACCGTTCAACAAAGATACAACAAAGTACTGAGGCTTCTCTGCGGACAAGTTCGAACGTAATGATCAGACCAAAGAGGCAATCTGTCAGACAATTCCAAGACTAGGATACAATACTAAGATACAAGATGGTAGTGGAGCGTGGGTGTTTTTTCTTTTCTCAAGGTGCACGAGGATTAATTAGCCCAGATGGATAGGTATCAAGAACGGGTGAAATGAAGCGCTGATGACAAGAAAGGGACCATCTGGGTAGTGGCAAGGCCCCGCTAGATAAAACACATGGCACAAATGCGACGCTGAACTGGCTTGGTTGCTTTCAGGCGAGAGATTGTACGAGAAGGAGCATGCATGCTGCTGCAACTGCGGTTGAGGCGGTAGCTCTTAGTCCTTTTTTTTTTTTTTGTCTGTATACCCCGAGATGCTGTCATTTACAGAGCACTTTCGAGAGGTGGCCATGAGACACACATCCAACACACATCCCGTGCCACCACCAACCACCGGCTCTACCTGGGCCTGGCAACCCTATTCCCAGTGTTCCCGACCCCCCCCTCCCCCCCTCCCCCATCTCCCGTGTGCGTGTGGATTCGAAGGAGGGAGTGCGATAAAGGCGACACATCCTAAACGACACACCCTCGTCTAGAGCACCAATCACAACCCCGGTTCTGCCTACTTCCTTGCACCTGCAGGGAAACGCCAAGAAGTTGTTTCTTATAGCACAGCTCCGGCGTCCCGGTTCTGGCTTGGCGTGGTGGGCTGCTTTTACAAATTGAAATAGGCTGACGCCAAATCCACGCCACTGCCACTGCCAGGTCCTCCCCCACGGCCCGCCCCCCTTGGAAAGGGGAAAAAATGTATCTTTCGGAAAAAGGTACATGCCCGGAGCTAACGGCTTTGGGTACGCGCGCGCGCGCGTGCGGCCCCATATCGTAAGCTTCTTGTTTTCTTTTCTGCTCTGTTTCGCCCTCCTCCGGACCCCTGGTATGAATATTATTAGCATGCAAGCCAAGAAAGAAGAAGAGAGGGGGGAACGTGGGACGTGGGACGTGGGATCTGTGCGCGATCAGAAAGATGAAAGTCTGCCTTTCTAGCGGGGTGTGAATGCGGCGGACAACCTTGGGCGTTGGGGATGAATGGATGTTGAAGATATTGGATTCATGCGACTTTGCAGGGTTTAGGGGCTCATCGAGAGCGAGGCATACCAAGCAGACACTGGTTACCGTGAGCGCAGGCCGAGGCGTTAGCTATTGTTGGATACTTGGTCGCTACCCGCTTTTTGAAGATGTGCTGTCCAAGCTGGTATCTGGCATCTGCTATGTCCCAACGTCTGATGGCCAGTGAGGTGAGCGATGTAACTTAGACGCCTTTGCGTAGCGTCTGCCATTGAAGCTTGTTTATGCACTACCAGATACACAGACGACGTCACATCACACATGCCATGCCTCGCTATAGAACCTAGCGCAATACAAGACCTTTGATGGCAAGACGAGAATGAACTCTAGCCATTGTTGCAATGTGCTTGGTACGTCCAGTCGGCACAACCAGTCGATACATATGTTCCATCACCACTTACATGAACCCATCTCAGATGAGGACTCCTCATACACCAAATCTATACCAACAAAACATGAAAAACACCTTGTTTCAGCACCAAATTGTTCTTGTCTACGGCTACGGCGCGAGAGAGTTTCGATGAGGAAGCTAGATGAACCTTACCTTGCAGAGGAGCTGTCTGACTCATACTCTGGGTTGACTCTGCCGTGATTCGCGATTTAGATTTGGAGCGGCAAGAAAAAAGCATATCAAGACTCGTTTTCGCCCGCGATGGCGCTCACAAAGAGTACTGTGCTCTCCGCCTCGAGACTTGTCGCCTCGGAAAGAGGACGGACATGCTTGGATTCAGTGAATGGAGGATAATTTTGCGGCGGGACGAACGCATGCATCACCACCCTGCATTCGCTTCACAACACAAAAACAGAGAGCTCTCATTACATGAGCAGTACCTCACAAGAGTAAAAAAATGAAAAAGAAAAT
>NW_007930854.1:101130-107622 GCF_000280675.1 Beauveria bassiana ARSEF 2860
TTTTTCACTCGGCTATGGCCGTACATGCTAGATGGTTGCCTTGTTTTAAATTATGAACCAAGGGTCAAAGCATGCGTGCCATGGAAGCGGCGGTTCGACATGTGCGCGGGCCAAGCTGTGCGTAGTGCAGTATTAGTACTGACTTGGTAAATTTGTCAATTCAGTAGATTTTCTGATACGAGAGACATTTCTTTCCTCATGATTTCTCAGTGGAGGCTAGGGTGGCTAAGTCTATTGACGAAAGTGATCGCCTTGAACACTTTGGTGCACTGTAACTTGGCCGACAAGTGGGTGGCAGATAATGAGGTTAGAATAGGTTATAATAATGATGTAATCTTCATTGTCATCTTCAATTTCTCATCTCTTCATTGCTCTCTACTTACCTTGACTCACCCCCCTCTTCATCGGTATGTATAGGGCAATCTTTGCTTATCAGGATAATTACACGCTATTGGCTACGCTATGTACCTCCTGGCCGTGTAAGTGGCGGGATAGTGTCAATTACTGGACGCCAAACAGACAAGACCAAGCCAGTGCTAGTGATGGCGCAATACGAAATCCATAGTTTGCAATAGCCCTTTTTACCAGTTCTTCCGATCTGATAAGATGCGGAACCTCACTTGCCAGAAACACAAGACGATCTTTTTGCGCAGAGGCAGATCAGTGCAGTCACATCATAGAACCGAATTCAAAAGAAAAAGAAAAGCCGATATATGCCGAAGGATTGCAAATACGCGCTTTAGTTTCTTCCTCGCGTCTAGAAGAATGCAGCTGCGACCTGAGGTACGAACCTCCGACTCCTCGCAACAGCGAGCAAGGCAGCTCCGCCACCGTGGAGAATATAAAAGACCTTTCGTTGTTTTCGCGGTAATGTAAGCGTGGTGTTCCGGACGGGCGATCTACCGTAAGGTAATAGGCAACTGTGTTGTAGTGACTGGTTACGCGAAAAGCGCCCGGCTTTGTGGGTGAAGGGATGCATGTTTCACACAGGCCTCAAATAGTTTCCGAGTTTCTTGGAAACAAAAGTGAGGCACAATGGACTGACCGAAAATTAGTGAATTATGAGATAGGAGTGTCGCGTTGAGAAATCCTTAATTAGCAATAACCCTTGACTGATCTCTTTCGTGACGTAACAAAGGTGCGGCTCGAAGTGATTTCAATGTCTATTCACGCCACATCCACACCACCTTTCTTTTGGTGTGTGGCAACCCGTACTGGAAACAGCGAACAGAGAGTCCGCGCCTGGGATGTTGGTTTCTATCGGCAGTGGTAAATAGTTTCGCGTGAGGAGGCTGCCAAGCTGCATGGCTGCACACCGTCGTTACAATGCACAACTCATCGACAGCGGCGCGTCTGTTATTTTCTTTTTTTCTTTCCTTTTTTTTCTTTTTCTTATCTATTCTACTGCGAGAGAGTGAAGATGGACACATCATGGCTGCACATAACGCTACGAACCACGAAGTCTGCGGCCATCACATGCGTCAGGCAGTTCAACTGCATCAACGCTACGTAATCGCCGCCCCGACTGAGCCCATCGACCACAGGGCGCAGCTCCAGCAAAACTGTCGTTGAATACCGGCGTTACTTGTTGTCTGACATATCAGTGACAATCTTGATTCCCAAAAACCCGTCAACGACTTTATCGCCTCGCTGGCTGGTTAGTTGAATGGTTCGTCATTGACCCCAGTGTGTCTCGGGCACTACCAAGCCGGCGACTAGCGAGTCTGGATGGCGATAGTGAGCGTAATGGATGACCGCAGCGCGACCTCATCAAATTGCAGGCATTCGCCCCTCGAGAGCTATTGAACGCGCATTTGATGAAATTGACATGACAGTGGGCGCCACCAGCATCCTGGCTATAAATGGGAAGCGCGCCAATTCAACGTGGGCATTTGAGTTCTTCTCACAACCATACTCTTTGCTATACAAAGTCTCATCTTACAAGCTTATTGAAAGAGAATACGCCAAGCAACACGTCAATATGAGCTCGCAGACTAGCCAGGGAATCTCCCACGCCACCGGAAACTCCAAGGTCCCTCAGTCGGCCCAGGAGAAAGTACCCAAGGACGTCGAACAGAGTCTTCCCGACTCCGTAAGTTGGCAAAAGAAATGTTCAGGGTGGCTCACTATAGACAGTTATTGACCGAACATTCAGGTTCATCCCACGTCATCGGGTCCTGGCCAATCTACCAACAAGTCACACGCCAAAAACGGTGGTGATGCTTCCATCGTGCCCCAGAAGCTCCAGGAAAAGCTTCCCGAGAGCGTTGAGCGGGCCGTTCCAAACGTCATTCATGATACTGGCGACAAATAGGACCAGTAAATAGCGACGAAATCGGGGGCAAAGACTTTCTTCCGTTGATGGTCAAAGTCAACTACGGAACTGTCTCTATACCCATTGGCTGCGTTGTATTAACATGCTGCAATCCTAGCTAGGGCGCTCGAGAAGACTTTTTGCTTGAATAATGACCGATTGAGGATTTTTATATAAAATAACGAAAGTTTTAGCCGCCATGCGGCATGCCACATCGCACTTTTAATTTTGCATCTTCTTAGTCTGTGTTGCATCTCCTTACAACCAGTAGCGAAACTGATTAGCCGCAAGTGATCAATATCTCAGACAAGCAAGCCCAGGGTGTATTCATAAAGCGCTGTAGCTCGCAATGTAGAGCATGGAGACTTTGCCACACTCAAGAGTAAAGGTAGTGCAGGAGACTGTAGTTTGTCGCGCAGCCGTTTCCACCATCGCACCATTATATCTGCTTGGAGTCAGTGCCACCCTTGATATTAAGAATCAGGGGCTTGCAGTAGCCATTGGTATCCCGTTCGCCGAAAGCGCGTATTGGTTGAGACTTCAGCAGAACGGTAACCTCGACAGAATATTGGAGGCCCGTCTCCCAATACTTGAGGCAAGTTGAAGGAGATCCTCTGCCCGCATAAATCGGACAAAACGTCAATGTCTCTCTTTGTTCTTGTTCTTCTTACATTTTGTCTTCTTCGAGTGTGGAGGGGATGACCTCTTTGCGATTACTCTCTTGGAGCAGTCTCTCTCTTTCTTCCGCGGTGGATGGAGGAACGACGGCGCAAATCGCGCTACTCCTCCAGGCGTCGAAGATGTGTGCATTATGGCGGCCTGCTGAAGATTGGCGCTGGAGAACCGCACCAACGGCCAAAAAAAAAAAAAAAAAAGTCTCACAGCAATAGAACACGAAAAATAAGTCTGGAAAAGAAGGCAGTCTTCAGGAAGTGTGTGGGTGACTAACATTTGGTGAGAGATACCGGTACTAGTTGTTTCTCCTTCCTGCCAGCCCAGCGCTGTTTAGAACTTGAAGTAGTTATAATGACCGTGAGATTGCCGCAAGCACAACAAGGCCAGCGGTGGCGAGTGCCGATGCCGGACGAAAGGTCAGATTCTGATCGAATGCCACACCTGCACGCAGCCAGAGCGATCAAGCTTGAACGGAAGAGCGTTGGAAATGGACAAAGTACAAAAGGCATGTAGAGATAGAGATAGAGTGATTACTACTGATCCCTCGCAACTACTATGTACCACGAAAATACCCAATGCGGACCGACTGGCTCCCACGCTTTATTTCGGCCTATATTGGCTTGGTTCTGCTCGAAATAGTCGAGAGCATCCTGTCCAGCCTGCTCCGATCATGTTTTCTTGTTTCCCTTGTCCCCTTTGGTTCTTTTGTTCCCTTGCTTTGTCCGCCAGTTGCTCCCTTGACGATCTTGGCAAGACCGGTCGCTATCTCAGCACCACATCACACCTGGCTCGTTTCTGGAAAGAATCGGCCCTGTTCAATTGCACCAAACTCTTGAGGCTGGCTGATCTCGCTGAAACGAATCAACGCATTCTTTCCACATTGCGCAAGCACTTACAGAGGCAGGCCCCGCCGTACCTGTCACCAAGAATAGTGTGACATCAAGTCATGTCCATGCAGGGGCAGCCTTCCGCACACATGCTGAGCATATGTTAGTATCCCGAAAAAGACAGAACCAAAAGCGTCTGAGTCTGCTACAATCACATTTCCATTGTCCATCTGCGGTGCTGAACTTGAAGTTGCAGATTCCGCCCTGCTCAATAAGTAGAAGATGCGAAACCATATCAGTGGACGTGAACGCGGAGTGAGTAGTAGGAGATGATGAATCTCTAATAGTCACTGGCGGGCATGTAACCAAGTCTACATTATCGTCAAGAGAGATTGATACTTGTTAAGGCTTTCCAGTTGCGTTTTGAAGGAAGATACTGATTCGATCAGCGCAAATAAAGCATCCACTCAGCTGCGTGTGTGATGAACCGGAATCGGGCCCAGTCCTTCAAGTTGATTCCAGTCCTCTTCTCCCTGGTCATACTTGTAACACTGAAGATTGGAAGAGTTTTCAACAAAGGTGATGCAGGAGATCTTACACTCTGTGTATATGGTGCGATTGTGGAGAAACCCGAGATCAAGTCAAGCAAGTCGTACGTTTCAGATGGCATGTCCACATACAAGCCTTTACCGCATGATTTTTGCAGTCCCCTACATTTGAAAGCTAAAGCCTCTGACTCCATGATGTAAGTGAGCTCGCTCTGTTCTTTTCCACTCCAGGGTATATAACCGTCCCCGACTCCTGTTTTAAGGTTACGAGAGAGGGTGGGTGGGACCCTCTCTCGTAACCTCAAGAGGGGTCGAGATCGGCAGTGCATAGGGCAGAGTATTCTAACTCCGCGTCCATCCGGATACAAGAAAGACCCCCCACGCCCTAACCTAGGCCGCACCTTTACAGTCTGCCACTACTCATGAATTATGCGGCCGCCCTGGACGAAGATTCCATTTTGAGTTGACTCGGTGATCCCGGCGCATAACAAGTTACAATGGGCATGGAAATAATATGAAGCTTTTGAATTTCTTTTACCAAGCTGAACGGGGCTTAGCAGAGGTGATTTTGCCTACTTTCTGCCAGCTTTCTTTCAACTTGAGCCGGCCAGGAAAGCGGCAGACGTAGTTTCGACATACGAGTCACAGTCGGCAAACGGTAACATCACATAGCTAGGGAACAGACGAACAATGAATATATGTGAGCAAGTACGTCTATGAGGTCTCCGTTCTCCGCTACTGAACGCACCGGGAGTCGCGACTCACGGGTCCTGAGCATAATCAGCTCATCAATATAGTTACCTTATGCTTTAATACTTACTAGGGAACGAGTCAGTTTAATCAGGTCAAGCGGCGACTTACGGCTATGGTCTGCCTGCTTTATTACGTCCGAATATTTAAACAACTCGACTGCCCTACCAAGCTGTTCTCCTCGTACCCAATACCGCAATACTTTTTACTCAAGAAAACATTGCTCGACACTTTTTACTATTTCATCTCCAGCATGAAGATCGTTATCCTCTTTCTCGCCGCGGCGCTCGGGTCTGCAAACCCTGTACGAACGCAAAACTCGATACAAGCTCTCGATGGGCAGAAGTCCTGTGATTGCTCTAAGCCTTTCCGAGTCTCTGTGCGGGAGATTTATAGCTGCCCGGCCGGCTACGAAGACGTCTCGGATACCTTTATCCCTAAATGCATTCAAATTGGTTGCGCTGCTGAGGATTACGAGGCTCAATGCGACGCCAAGCCTTAAGATGCAAAGCCTGCAACCAACAACCAACGCTGCACTTGTCAAGCGCCACCGCGAATCCAGAAACAGTGTCAAATCAAGTCGCTCATTCCAAGGGCCTACGTCCTATTTCACCGACTGAACTCAGGCGCGATACACGGCTCGCGTCCTGAAAGTGAACCACGGACTCATGGACACTACTTTTCTGACTTCTCTCGAGATAGATCTAAGGTTTTAACCTTCAATTCAACTACTGCTTTCAACTACAAATATATTCGCGACGCAATGTCTCAAAACGTGCTCTTTGACAAGGGATCATCAGTAAACCGGCCACAATATTATAGACTTTGATTGAACCTAAAGCTGAACCATCTGTAAGTGGCAAAAAGCTAGGGCGTAAGGGGTAATACGTACATGATACAATGTGGCGGTGGCTGGGCTAGCCGGCTCTTGAAAGTGATTCTCTACGGCAGGGTCAGGCATCTATCGGATATATAGATTTGAATGCCAAGGCACGACGTTCAAATCGAATGCAACCCGTATTGCAAAACATCAAGCGCCAGCCAACTGAGTACCGAGAACGACCCTTGGTGTGCCATCCACTTTTTGGACTGGGTCATCCGTCTCCTGAGTCTCCAGCCGCATGAACCTGTCAGCAGCTGCCGACGTCGTTGCAGGGCGCACGGTAGATGGCTCGCAGGAGCCATGTGGCATCAGTCGGCGGTACCACCTTTCAATCTATCCGGATTGCCCTGTCTTGGCATCTCGTACCCGCACTACTGTGCCCTGTCAAATTAGGCCGAATAACAACTACACGGGAGGGTGTGCGTATTAATCAATAAATAGTATTACTAGCTAGGTAGCCCCCTTTTCTTCTTTTTCTTCCCTTCTCAACAGTCG